>NC_053027.1:453851124-454079048 GCF_003073215.2 Triticum urartu
CTTCTTGGACCCTCCGGCCTCCCCAGAGAGGGCGGCCTTCCTTTTCTTCTCTCCTCCCGCTAGAGGGGGAGAGGTCTCTTCTTATTCCTCCTCGTCTTCACGGGAGCAATGCGCCTCGGAACCGTCGAATGATGGATCCGACACCTTCTGGCACCGGGCACTCTTTTGAGTCCCCGTGGCCTTTCCCGCGGCCTTCTTCTCTGGCACCACATAGGGTGCCAGAACCAGCAGCTTCGCCAAGTGAGGGTCCGCTGGGCCTTCGGGCAAAGGACCCGGACAGTTGATCTGTCCGGACGTCACCTGCCATTCCTGTCAAAGGTAAGGGAGCTTAGATCCCGCATGGAGTCAAAACTAAGAAAAACTGATACCCTGTGAAAGGAAAAAACAGCTTACCGCATGAGCGTGACGCTGCGTACTGAATCCACGATCCTCGGTAGCGGATGCGGGGGCCTCGGCGCCCTTGAAAAGCACCTTCCAGGCATCTTCGTACATCGTGTCGAAGAGCCTGCTCAGAGTTTGGTGCCGCGCCGGGTCGAACTCCCACGGGTTGAAAGCTTGTTGTTGACACGTAGGATTAGGTGGATGAGCATAACCTGGACTACGTTGACAAGTTTGAGCTTCTTGTCCACCAGGGTTTGGACGCATGTTTGGAGTCTGGTCAGCTCTCCTTTTTTACCCCACGATAGGCCCGTCTCCTACTAGGAGGTGAGCCGCGTAGGGGGTCCGGATCGAAACTCGAGGGGTGCGACCCATTCGGGGTCACGCGGCTCGGTGATGTAAAACCACCCCGACTGCCACCCCTTCAAGGTCTCCACAAAGGAGCCCTTGAGCCATAAGACGTTGGCCATCTTGCCCACCATGGCGCCTCCGCACTCCGCCTGGTTGCCGCGCACCACCTTCGGCTTGACATTGAAAGTCTTGAGCCATAGGCCGAAATGGGGGCGGATGCGGAGGAAAGCCTCGCACACGACGATAAATGCCGAGATGTTGAGGACAAAGTTCGGGGCCAGATCGTGGAAATCCAGGCCATAGTAGAACATGAGCCCCCGGACAAATGGGTGAAGAGGGAAGCCCAGTCCGCGGAGGAAATGGGGGAGGAACACCACCCTCTCATGGGGCCTAGGGGTGGGCATGAGCTGCCCCTTTTCGGGAAGCCGGTACGCAATGTCGTTAGACAAGTATCCAGCCTTCCTCAGTTTTTTGATGTGTCCCTCTGTGACGGAGGAGACCATCCACTTGCTTCCTGCTCCAGACATGGCTCGAGAAGGGTGAGGTGGGGAGTGCGGACTTGGGAGCTGGAGCTCGAGTGCGCGAGAATGGATAAGCAAGGGAGGAAGAAGGCGTAGGTGAAAAGCTGGATCCTTATCCCTTTATATGGGTCGACGCAACTACGTGTCCCCACCAGCCTGGTAAAACTCACTTATCTCCAAGCGCCGTAATCAATGGCGCGGTTGGGTTACCAACGCCCGTATTGATGAGAATCCCGGAATAAGGGGACATGATCTCTGCTTTAACAAGACGTGCCAAGGAAACCGCCTCGCATGACGAGCTGAGGTGGGATAATGAAACGACTCGGATAAAGGCTTGGCCGTGGTGTGTCACACTACAGAATACGTCAGCAGATTAGATTTGTGTAAATATTATTCTCTCTATGGCAATATGTGGAAACTTATTTTGCAGAGCAGGACACTATCTTTGTGTTCAAAATCTTCTATGAAGTACTTGGAGGAGGAACCCGCCTTGCAATGCCGAAGACAATCTGCGCGCCGGACTCGTCGTCATTGAAGCCTGGTTCAGGGGCTACTGAGGGAGTCCTGGATTAGGGGGTGTCCGGATGGCCGGGCTATACCTTCAGCCGGACTCCTGGACTATGAAGATACAAGATTGAAGACTTCGTCCCGTGTCCGAAAGGGACTTTCCTTGGCGTGGAAGGCAAGCTTAGCGATACGGATATGTAGATCTCCTACCATTGTAACCAACTTTGTGTAACCCTAACCCTCTCCGGTGTCTATATAAACCGGAGGGTTTTAGTCCGTATGACAAGATACACAACAACAATCACACCATAGGCTAGCTTCTAGGGTTTAGCCTCTTCGATCTCGTGGTAGATCTACTCTTGTACTACCCATATGATCAATATTAATCAAGCAGGACGTAGGGTTTTACCTCCATCGAGAGGGCCCGAACCTGGGTAAAGCTTCGTCTCCCTTGCCTCCTGTTACCATCCGGCCTAGACGCACAGTTCGGGACCCCCTACCCGAGATCCGCCGGTTGTGACACTGACACCCCCGCTCTAATGCAGATGACCGACACGGCGATAGGCGCGCCGATGTCGAGCACGCCGCCGACCAAGAAAAATGCGCGGCCATCCTCCTCCGTGAACAGCAAGAGTCATGGCTCCGACAGTGGCACTTGCAGCTGGAGCGCCTTGCCGTACTGGATCCTGTGCACGGGCATGGGATGCACGGTGCTAATGTGGTGGCAGAGCACCGGCGGCGGGCCTTCGTAGCTGCAGACGGGCACGGGGCATTTGCAGGGCACGAGCGGACACACGCTCTGGTGATCGGCGAGCTTGTGGTAAGAGACGTAGAGCCCACAGCCTTCGTGCGGGCACTCGTACAAGACCAAGAAGTTTGACTACTACAACGCCCTCTCCCTCGCGGACTGAGCTCCGGTGGCTGCACCAGCCTTTGGCTACATGACAGGTGGGCCACCCGCCTATTGGGCCCACCTGTCATGCACGCATATGCAGGAGCAGTAAGTCAATGAAGCGGTGTCCCTCCCTCGCCCATGAGCGCGGTGGATGACAAGACTAGGAGAAGCTTTCGTTCGCTACACGCTCTCCCTCCCGCACGCGGTGGACATGCAGCAGTTCAATTGGTGTCAAATGGCCAGAAGCATGTGCTACCTCTTGAACACTGCATTGGTTTTCCCTTCAAGAGGAAAGGGTGATGCGGCAAAGTAGCGTAAGTATTTCCCTCAGTTTTTGAGAACCAAGGTATCAATCCAGTAGGAGATCACGCTCAAATCCCACGCACCTACACAAACAAATAATAACCTCGCAACCAACGCGATAAAGGGGTTGTTAAGCCCTTCACGGTCACTTACGAGAGTGAGATCTGATAGATATGATAAGATAATATTTTTGGTATTTTTATGATAAAGAGAAATAAAGATGCAAAGTAAAATAAACGGCAAAGGAAATAACTAAGCATTGGAAGATTAATATGATGAAAGATAGACCCGGGGGCCATAGGTTTCACTAGTGGCTTTTCTCAAGAGCATAAGTATTACGGTGGGTAAACGACTTACTGTCGAGCAATTGATAGAATTGAGCATAGTTATGAGAATATCTAGGTATGATCGTGTATATAGGCATGACGTCCGCAACAAGTAGACCGAAACGATTCTGCATCTACTACTATTACTCCACACATCGACCGCTATCCAGCATCCATCTAGAGTATTAAGTTCATAAGAACAGAATAATGCTTTAAGGAAGATGACATGATGTAGACGGATAAACTAATGCAATATGATATAAACCCCATCTTTTATCCTCGATCGCAACAATACAATACGTGTCGTTTCCCTTTCTGTCACTAGGATCAAGCACCACAAGATTGAACCCAAAGCTAAGCACTTCTCCCATTGCAAGAAAGATCAATCTAGTAGACCAAACCAAACTGATAATTCGAAGAGACTTGCAAAGATAAACCAATCATACATAAAAGAATTCAGAGGAGATTCAAATATTGTTCATAGATGAACTTGATCATATACCCACAATTCATTGGATCTCGACAAACACACCGCAAAAGAAGATTATATCGAATAGATCTCCAAGAAGATCGAGGAGAACTTTGTATTGAGATCCAAAGAGAGAGAAGAAGCCATGTAGCTAATAACTATGGACCCGTAGGTCTGAAGTAAACTACTCACACATCACCGGAGAGGCCATGGAGTTGATGTAGAGGCCCTCCGTGCTCAATGCCCCCTCCGGCGGAGCTCCGGAAAAGGCCCCGAGATAGGATCTCTCGGGTACAGAAGGTTGCGGCGGTGGAATTAGGTTTTCGTGGTGCTCCTGGATGTTTGGGGTGTACATGGATATATATAGGAGGAAGAAGTACGTCGGTGGAGCAAGGAGGGGCCCACGAGGGTGGTGGGTGCGCCCAGGGGGGTAGGCGCGCCCCCTGCCTCATGGCTTCCTCGTTTGTTTCTTGACACCCACTCCAAGTCTCTTGGATCACGTTTGTTGAGGAAATCACGTTCCCAAAGGTTTCATTCCGTTTGGACTCCGTTTGATATTCCTTTTCGGTGAAACCCTAAAATAGGCAAAAAACAGCAATTTGGGCTGGACCTCCGGTTAGTAGGTTAGTCCCAAAAATGATATAAAAGTGTAAAATAAAGCCCATTGACATCTAGAATACATAATATAATAGCATAGAGCAATCAAAAATTATAGACACGTTGGAGACGTATCAAGCATTCTCAAGCTTAATTCCTGCTCGTCGTCGAGTAGGTAAATGATAAAAGAAGAATTTTTTATGTGGAATGCTTTCTAACATATTTCTCAATGTAATTTTTCTTTATTGTGGCACGAATGTTCAGATCCGAAAGATTCAAGATAAAAGTTTAATATTGACATAAAAATAATAATACTTCAAGCATACTAACTAAGCAATTATGTCTTCTCAAAATAACATGGCCAAAGAAAGTTATCCCTACAAAATCATATAGTCTGGCTATGCTCTATCTTCACCACACAAAATATTTAAATCATTGCACAACCCCGATGACAAGCCAAGCAATTGTTTCATACTTTTGATGTTCTCAAACTTTTTCAATCTTCACGCAATATATGAGCGTGAGGCATGGATATAGCACTATGGTGGAATAGAATGGTGGTTGTGGAGAAGACAAAAAGGACAAGATAGTCTCGCATCAACTAGGCGTATCAACGGGCTATGGAGATGCCCATCAATAGATATCAATGTGAGTGAGTAGGGATTGCCATGCAACGGATGCACTAGAGCTATAAGTATATGAAAGCTCAACAAAAGAAACTTAGTGGGTGTGCATCCAACTTGCTTGCTCACGAAGACCTAGGGCATCTTGAGGAAGCCCATCATTGGAATATACAAGCCAAGTTATATAATGAAAAATTCCCACTAGTATATGAGAGTGATATCATCGGAGACTCTATATGAAGAACATGGTGCTACTTTGAAGCACAAGTGTGGAAAAAGGATAGTAGCATTGTCCCTTCTCTCTTTTTCTCTAATTTTTTTTATTTGGGCCTTATTTCTTTTTTTTCTTTTTGGCCCATTTTCTTTTTTATCGTCCGGAGTCTCATCCCGACTTGTGGGGGAATCATAGTCTCCATCATCCTTTCTGATGCGGAGCATCCTATGGACATCACCATGTCAAGAGTCCGTTTGGCAAGTGACACGTGCGACATCTACTTGACATACCCAAAGGTGAATCATCTCCTTTACACGTGCTCACTTGACCCCTTCGAGGATGGTATACTACTTGACACCACTCTCGTGTGCATGCATAGGTATTGTCGGAGCTTCACGGATGTTGAGGAGGAGTGCAAGCGCCAAGGAACAACTACACCATCCGCGAGGGAAGCCTGGAAGCAACGACGGAAGAAGACGGAGCTGCTGAAGCTACAGCGGCCGGACATTCGGGCCAGAGGACGGACATCTGGCGCGTGTGCAGCCTCCAAGGAGCTGCACCAACAGACGGTCGAAGCATCAGCGGCCGGACATCTGGCCCATGTGCCCAGACATCTGCGCCCCAGCAACGCCCGGACATCCAGCCTCCCTCCCGGAAATCTGGCATCCCCTATCCAGAGAAGGACTCAAACTGCCACTTCAGCACGGGCATCCGTACCGTGCCCTGGACATCCGGCCTCCCGCGAACGGCCGGACATCCGGCCCCCAGACAACACATCCGGCGCCTGCCTGCGCGCAGAGTCGGGCCAGAGGCCCATGTATCCATTTCCCACTTACCCCTTCGTGGCTTAGACTATATATACTACTCCCCCTCCTCCTAGTTAGGGTTAGCATTGGTTTACCTCGTTTTAGAGATAGAGCATTGCTCATCCACATCAGATCTACTCCACGAGAGAGACCGCGGCCTCTACGGAGAAGATCCCTTTGGATTCAAGACCTCCTTGTGGAGAAGATCATCAAGACCCCCTCTTGGGCGGCCCCATCAAGACCTCCTCATGGAGAAGACTGTTACCTCTTGTATCGTCCGTTGTTGACTTTGGATCTTGTATCTCTCTTTGTGTTCATGGATCTAGCGCATGTGTGATCATTCTTGTGGGTTTGAGTGTTCTCTTGTGCTCCCCTCATGATTTTCCCCTCGTGTTCTTCGTGATCTTCACGGGATCCGCTCCTTTCATGAAAGATCGGCCACTAGGATTCCACCCTACATCATCTTGGAATCATGAGCCACGTTGATCATGATTTCGGAGCCTCCCCGTTGTGTTTTCTAGCCTAATTTTGTTGTGTTCTTCCCCAATTTCGAAAATCCCCACAAAAAATAGCCCCAAATTTTTTTGTGATTTGTTGGTTTGATGAAGTTTTATTGATTTTGATCCATGGATTTGCTTTGTTTCGAGTGGATCTAGCATATCCCCAATTTTCCCCACTTTCCATCCACAAAATCCATCAAATTTTGCCCTTGGAATCAACAATTTCCGCCCCCAATTCCAAAATTTCCGCCCCAAACGAGATCTGGATTCGTCGGGCCGGACATCCAGGCCATCCGGCGGGACATCCGGGCCATCGGGCCGGACATCCGGGTCCCCGTCCGGACATCCGGCTCCTGGAGCACCAAATCTGCATGGTTCTGGACATCAGGTCCCGGATTTTCGGCCCGAGCCCGGATGTCCGGCCACTGACATCTCAGCCACCCCCGTTTCACTGTTTTGTCCATAACTAATTCATCCGGAGTCCAATTTTCGCGTTCTTTAGCTCGTTGAAAATCTCTTGGCATCCCCCTTCCCACAAAAATACTACCATCACCATTTGACTCCATCAAATTTTTCGAACTTTGGCATCTTTGCCTAGGGCTTCCACCACAACCTCCGCATAACCACCACCGACTTCCGCAACCTAACCAATTTTGTTCCCCATCGCGTTTGTGGTTGTTTGAGTTGTGATTTGAGTCTCCTAAGGTGTTTAGGCTACTTAGGGATGGCTTCTTCTTCATAAACCACCACCACCACCATAACTTCCGCATAGGCTTGCTCACCATACACTTCCGCCACCCCAACTTAACCCAATTTTGTTAGTGTTGTGAGTTGTGTCTCCTAGGGTGTTTCGGCTACTTAGGGACCGTGCTTCCAACTCCGACACCGTGTATAGTCCACCACCTTAACCTCCACTTCCACATTGCATCTCAAAACCCATCATTGCATTTCTGCAATCCCATTGAGCTTCCGCAACCACCACCGCTTTCCCGCTACCACCATTTGACATTTGACGTTTGAGATTTTGAGTTCCGTGGTTTTACCGTTTCCTAAGGTGTTTCGACTACTTAGGGACGAGCCTCCATCATCTTGGTATCTCCATCAAGATCACCACCACTCATCATCGACACGGACGGTAACCTCCATATCATCTTGGTATCATGGTATCCCTCCATTGTATATTCCCTTGCCTTTGCATTGTTAACCCCTACCTGTAACATCCCAAATTTTCAATTTGGAATGTTATACACTAGATCATCATTGCATATCATATTTATTGCATTTTGGTTGATCCTAGAAATTTTACGCAACTCAAGGACCCTCGGAGAGAGTTGGGGATTTCATTATTTTCATAATTGAGTTGTCTCAAATTTTGAAAAGAGGATCATTTGATTTTATTTATTTTATCTTCGATTATTTCTATTACAAAAATATGAGAGAGGGAATAAAATGACTTTCCCAAAATAAAGAAATATTGAGGATTTAATAAAAAATCAATTAAGATTTTATTTTGGTTTTATTTCCTATTTTATTTGAATTTAGGAAAAATGCACGTTTTTCAAAATTGCATTTAGGCCCCAAATAAATGTTCATCCAGTGCGGCTTGATTTTAGAAGCCGGGGAAAATTTATTTCGGGATTTTTGGAGTCCGTTTAGTATTCCTTTTGTTTTTTCTGAGCGTACCTATTTAAAAAAACGCAACCGACCTAACGGGCCATGTCCGACCCGGACTCTAGGCCCGTCCGGCTTTATAAGCCGGGGAGGCCCAGCCGGACCCCCCCCCTCAAACCCTAGCCGCCCTAGCCCCGCACCACCGCCGCCTTTGCCGCAGCCGCCGGAGCACCGCCACTGCCCACCGGATTCGTCGCCGGAGGTAGACCTCGCCGCCGCCGGTTTTTCCCGAAAAATCGTTCGGTTTTTCTGACGGTTTTGTTCGGTTTTTTTTAGTTTCGGTTTTTTTAAATAGATCAGTTTTCTGGTTTATTTAATTAGCGAGCGTTCGTCCGTTCGTTCATTTTGACAAACTTCATCGTTTTTCTTTTTCTCGGATTCAATCCGTGATTTTTCTAATCGAGATTTCTGATCCGATTTTCGTTTTAGTCTAACTTTTCGCTCGTTTATCGGAATCAGGCGATCCAAGCGCCTGGAGTTTCGTCTCGAAACCCTCTTTCCGTTTAACCAACTCAAACAAGTTTTTGCCACTGTAAAAAATTCTCTAGATCCAGAATAGTAAACGAAGCCTTTTTCTTTTGCCGTTTGTCTTTCGTTGCTTCGTTCGATTTGATTCTTTTTGCCAACCGGAGTTCTTAAGTTGAACTTTCTGGTTAGATCTCTTATTTGAGTTTTACCTGTGCATTAGTTGAGTACTTATTGTATGCTCGTTTGTTTGCGATAGAGTACCCAGAGTGCGCCGCTTGCTACTTCGAATCGCTAGGTTTCCCGGATCATCAGCAAGGCAAGTAACACTTTGATCATGCTTTCCCATTACCCAGTTTTATTGCATTAGATCAATCCTCACACATTGCATGATTAGGATCTAATTAAATTGTGGGTTTGGGAAGTAGATGAGGTAGAACCTATTACCTGATTATTATCAAACCTTGGGAGTTACTTCTACGTTGCTTATTATGCCATGCTATGCAAGTAGACGTGGTTTGGGTTTGAGAGTATCCATGACATATGTGAGATTGTTAATTAATGGTTTACTTAAGGTGGCAACGTAAACACACATCTGGGTGGATTGAGGCACCTGGGTATTCCAGGATTGCCTGTTTTTTTTGGACCGCCACCCAGGCTCAAAGGGATCATGAGATTATTCATGCTAGAAACTTCCGTGTGCAGCCACAAGCTATTATGGGCTCTAGCATAGTTGATTAAGTCATGCGAACTCTTACAGTGGTAGACTAGAAGATGTAGGGGAAAGTAGGTGTAATGGTCTACCCAATCGTAAGGTGCTAGCGCTTCTGAAAGACTATGTCTCGGTCATCCGTCTTCTCAAACACCATGCAGTGCGAGAAACCAAACGGAGACGATCGAGTCTTGTGGGGAAAAGTGCGCAAACCTCTGTAGAGTGTATAAACTAATCATGATTAGCCATGTCCCCGGTTATGGACAACTTGAGTATCTAGTACCTGGATTATCATGTGAATCTCAACATGTTACTCTAAAAATTAATTTTGATGGGTTTTGTTTAATGATGATGCTTAATTGGGATTGAGAATGCTGTCAACCCTTCTCAATATTTAACAACTACCATGATAGTTAAATAAAATTTATTCCTTTGTAGTAGGGAAAAATTGGCTTTACGCAAAACTGTAACCATAGAGCTTTCCACCAGCCAAATATGCATATAGAATAGCCTGTTTCATTCCATTATTCTCTATGTGTTACTTTGCCAGCATATTCCATGTGCTGACCCGTTTCGGGCTGCAATGTTAATGTTGCAGACATTCAGACGATGATTAAGGAGTTTTTAGGTCGTGGTTCTATACTCAGTGATGCCATTGGAGTTGATGGACTCACTTATCTTCCAAGCAGTCCGCTGTTATCGTTATTAGATGGCCTTAAGCCATATTTATTGTAATAAGTTCTCTTTTGAGACTTTCGATGTAATAAGTGTGTGATTGCTACTCTGTTATAAATTCTTCAAGTACTGTGTGGTGTCAGCATTACTGATCCAGGGATGACACCTGAGCACAGAGATTGGACCGTTTGAAGTCTGGTCGCTACAAGATGGTATCAGAGCACACGCTGACTGTAGGACACGCCCACTAAGCTAAAGACCTAGATCACTACTCACTCTCTTCTCCTTCTGACTTCTCATCTTTTCTACTCTTTTAGGATGGCAGATGCAAGGAACAAGTTCACGCAACCGGATGAAGATACACCCTTGGGACGTCACTTGAAGGAAGTCACTAGATACGTAAACATAGGAGTACCAAGCTTCACCAGAACCTACAACGCCACTTTACCTGAAGAAGAGCGTTGGATGATTCAAGTTCAAGTTCCAGGAAGGACGTTCATGCCAGTCACTGAGCCCATAGAATTTTCTTTTGATGCACCAACTTGGAGTCTAGGAAAGAGCAGGGCAGCTCACATCACCATGGGACGCATTGGAGAAGTCTACTGCAATGATCTCAAGGATACTATCTACCAGATTTGTGGGCGCCGAAATGAGCACTGGGAGATGATCAGCACCAGGAAGGATAGATCAGTCGCAGCTTTTATCCAAGAGTTAAACCAGCACATCGACGTCACGAGAACCAGATGTGCGCCGACATGATAGATCTGAAGAAGGCAAAGACAAGAATCAAAGAACTAGAGGAAGAACTCAAGGCTACTCGTGAAGATTATGAAGAGGAAATCAAAGTACTAGTGGACAAGAATGCCGACCTAACAATGAAGATCGGAATATTCCTGGGAGGCCCTACACCGGTAGAAGAAGACGAACAACCCAAGGAGATTCGTCCGGAAGACTACATCATCATCGATGACACCGACTCGGATCCAGATGATAGCAATGATGACTATGTTGATGAAGCTGGAGTAGATATCATGGAGTCTGCAACCGAAGAATATTTCTAGTAGACCACCTCATCAGTAGTAGTAGTTCACCATGTAAATATAGTAGTCCGATCACTTTTGCGATAGTTAGATCATTTGTATGCCCTTGTTTGATTGATTGAATGAAGTGAATTGTTTGCTTTTGCCTCATGTGCATATGGGTAGTGTTTTCTCTCTAGACCCCTCTCTATTCTTAAATCTCATCTTTTCTAAACCCTCAGATGCCTCCGAGACATGACCCCGGATTTACCTTTCCACCGGAGCTCACCGAGTTGATCCAGCAGCAGAAGACATTGATGCAGTTGCTAGTCCAGAATTAGAATCAGGGGAACAACAACAACAACCCACCACCACCACCACCACCCGTTGATCTCTTAGCCCATTTACTTAGGCTGAATCTCCCGGTGTTTTCCAGTAGCCCCGAGCCGATAGTAGCAGATGATTGGCTCCGCAAGACAGCAAGGGAGTTGACCACAGCAGGATGCACGGATGCTGAAAAGGTGAAGTTTGCCGCACATCAGCTTGAAGGACCCGCAGCATCATGGTGGGAGAATTTCACAGCCACTTTCCCTATCGACACTCTCACATGGGACTAGTTTCAGCAGGCTTTTCGAACTGCCCATGTTTCAGCAGGAGCTATGGCCATGAAGAAGCGAGAGTTTCGCAATTTGCACCAAGGAGGACGGACAGTTGGCCAGTATGTGGAGGACTTTAGTAAAATAGCATGTTATGCCCCAGATGACGTTGCTACGGATGCAGCCAAGCAGGAGAAGTTTCTAGAAGGACTGAATGATGAGTTGAGCATGCAGTTGATGGTAGCAACCTTCAACAACTACCAGGAATTGGTAGATCGTGCTCTCATGATTGAAGGGAAGCAACAGCAGATTGAGAATCACAAGAGGAAGTATGGACAAGGGAAGCACAATTTAGGAGCTCAGTAGAAGCCATGTTTTACCCCTAGACCGGGAGGACATTTTCAGCATACCCATGGAGGAGGTAGCTCGCACAATCACAATGGCACCAAGAATGGTAATGGGAATGGAGGAAGCAACGGCCAGAACCGCACCAACCCATCGACCCCAGCCAAGAGAGACCTGAGCCGAGTCACTTGTTTTAAGTGCCAGAAGACCGGACATTATGCCAATGAATGTCCTAAATCCCAGAATGGAAATGACAATGGAAGATCTGTGAAGAAGCCGAACCCTTTCAATAGGGGACAGGTGAACCACGTTAACGTGGAGGAGGTTGAAGAGCAGCCGGATGCAGTAATCGGTAAGTTTTTAGTTAAGTCATTTACTGCACTCATTCTTTTCGATACTGGTGCATCGCATTCATACATATCAAGGGTATTTGTGGATAAGTATAACCTGCCCACCAAAGTTCTTAGAACACCTATGTTAGTAAGCTCACTGGGAGCGGAGTATATGGCTAGCCAAGGATGTTTTCAAGTGCCATTAAGTATAGGTAGGCATGTATTTCCCTCGGATTTGATAATATTGGAATCACAAGGTTTGGATGTAATTCTGGGTATGGATTGGTTGTTGGTGTATGGAGGAAACATCGATTGCGCCAGTAAGTCGATCTTGCTTACCACCCCAGAAGGAAGAAGGATCAAGTATGTGTCCCGTTATGTGCCGAAGAGGACTCAAGTAAATTGTCTAATGGGAGTTGTGCAGGAGGAAGTACCAGTAGTAAAGGATTTCCCCGATGTATTTCCGGAAGAGTTGCCAGGCATGCCACCGGATAGAGATATTGAGTTTTTGATTGAGCTTTTGCCAGGCACAGGGCCAATATCAAAGAGACCATATAGGATGCCCGCAAAGGATTTGGTGAAAATCAAGAAGCAGATTAAGGAGTTACTGGATAAAGGATATATTCGCCCAAGTTCATCGCCTTGGGGATCACCAGTACTTCTAGTGGAAAAGAAGGATGGATCATTAAGGATGGTTGTTGATTATCGAGGTTTGAATGAAGTAACCATCAAGAACAAGTACCCACTACCGATGAGCAATGATCTGTTTGATCGATTGCAAGGAGCTAAGGTATTTTCCAAGATCGATCTGCGATCAGGATACCACCAGTTGAAGATTCGAGAACAGGATATACCTAAGACAACTTTTACCACCAGGTATGGGCTGTATGAGTATACCATTATGTCATTTGGTCTGACTAACGCACCTGCATATTTTATGAACATGATGAAAAAAGTGTTTATGGAGTTCTTGGATAAGTTCGTCGTAGTGTTCATTGATGATATCCTGGTTTACTCGAAGAATGAAGAGGAGCATAAGGAGCATTTGCGTTTGGTTCTTGGAAAGCTCAGAGAACATCAACTATATGCCAAGTTCAGCAAATGTGAGTTTTGGATGAAGGAAGTTGGATTTCTCGGACACGTTATATCCGGAGAAGGTATAGTAGTAGATCCCACTAAAGTTGATACGGTGACCAAGTGGGAAGCGCCAACAACAGTTGGAGAGATCCGGAATTTTCTTGGACTCGCAGGATACTACCGGAGGTTTATTGAGAATTTCTCAAAAATTGCGAAGCCTATGACGGAGTTGTTGAAGAATGATACCAAGTTCAAATGGACTGAGGAGTGTGAGGCTAGTTTCCAGGAGTTGAAGAAACGTTTGGTTACCTCACCAGTGTTGATTTTACCGGATCAGACCAAAGATTATGAGGTGTATTGTGACGCTTCACGTCGAGGACTTGGAGCAGTGCTTATGCAGGAAGGAAGAGTTGTTTCATATGCCTCACGACAGCTTAAGCCTCATGAGTTGAATTATGCTATGCATGATTTGGAGTTAGCAGCCGTAGTGCATGCATTGAAGACTTGGAGACATTTTCTGATTGGAAACCATTGCGAGGTGTACACGGATCACAAGAGTTTGAAATATATTTTCACACAGAAGGAGTTGAACCTCAGACAAAGAAGATGGTTGGAGCTCATCAAGGATTATGATATGAAACTGCATTATCACCCCGGAAAGGCTAACGTAGTAGCTGACGCGTTGAGCCGTAAGAGCCATGTCAACACCCTAATGACGAGAGATTTACCAAGGGAGTTAATCGAAAATCTTCGACAGCTATGTTTGGAAATAGTTCGAAGAGGCCATGCAGCATCATTGGAGATTCAGTCTACTTTGATGGATAAGATCAGAGAAGCTCAAAAGACTAAAAAGGAGATTGCTTCTATTAAGGAGAAAATGAGCAAAGGAAAAGTTAAAGGATTTCGTGAGGATGAGCACGATACCTTATGGTTTGAAGACCGTGTCTATGTACCAAATGATTCGGAGATCAGGAAGTTCATTTTACAAGAGGCCCATGATTCACCGTATTCGATTCACCCAGGAAATACCAAGATGTATTTGGATTTGAAGGATATTTTCTGGTGGACCGGAATGAAGAAGGATATTGCAGAATATGTAGCGGTTTGTGATGTATGTCAGAGAGTAAAGGCAGAGCATCAGAAGCCAGCCGGATTGCTACAACCATTGCCGATACCCGAATGGAAGTGGGATAAGTTAGGCATGGATTTTATTACAGGATTGCCCAGAACACGTTCTGGCTATGACTCGATATGGGTTGTAGTCGATCGTTTGACAAAGGTAGCTCATTTCATTCCAGTGAAAACTAACTATACCAGTGCAAAGTTGGCAAAGATATACATGACTAGAATCGTTTGTCTGCATGGAGTTCCAAGGAGCATAGTATCAGATAGAGGAACCCAATTTACCTCAAAGTTCTGGAATCAGCTGCATGAAACTTTGGAAACTAGACTGGAGTTTAGCACAGCTTTCCACCCGCAGACTGATGGACAAACTGAGAGAGTCAATCAGATTTTGGAGGATATGCTAAGAGCTTGTGCGCTAGATTACGGATCTAGCTGGGGCGAGAATTTGCCATATGCAAAGTTCTCTTACAACAACAGCTATCAATCCAGTTTGAAGATGGCACCTTTCGAAGCCTTGTACGGAAGGAGGAGCAGGACCCCATTGTCTTGGGATGAAGTTGGAGACCGCCAGTTGTTTGGACCAGATCTGATTAAGGAGTCGGAACAGAAAGTGAAATTGATTCGCGATAGGCTCAAGGTAGCCCAGTCCAGGCAGAAGAGCTATGCAGATTCTAAACGCAAGGAGAAAGTTTACGAAGTTGGAGACAGAGTTTATCTTCGAGTATCACCACTTCGAGGAGTTAAGCGCTTTGGAGTTAAGGGAAAGTTAGCGCCACGTTTTGTAGGCCCATACATGGTTTTGGAGCGTATGAGAGAAGTTGCCTATAAATTGGAATTGCCCGAAGGATTGTCAGGAGTTCACGACGTGTTCCACATTTCCCAGTTGAAGAAGTGCCATGCAGAGATGGCTGATATACCAGTGAGAGACACAGTGCCGCTGGAAGCAATTCAATTGGACAGTGATTTGACCTGTGAGGAGAAACCAGTTAAGATTCTAGAGTATGCCAGTCGAGTCACCCGCAGCAAGGTTATCAAGTTTTGCAAGGTTCAGTGGAGCCACCACACGGAGGACGAAGCCACCTGGGAACGAGAGGAAGAATTCCTGAAGGACCACCCTCACCTATTTTCTAGCCAACCCGAATCTCGAGGGCGAGATTCATCTTAAGGGGGTAGGTTTGTAACATCCCAAATTTTCAATTTGGAATGTTATACACTAGATCATCATTGCATATCATATTTATTGCATTTTGGTTGATCCTAGAAATTTTACGCAACTCAAGGACCCTCGAAGAGAGTTGGGGATTTCGTTATTTTCATAATTGAGTTGTCTCAAATTTTGAAAATTGGATCATTTGATTTTATTTATTTTATCTTTGATTATTTCTATTACAAAAATATGAGAGAGGGAATAAAATGACTTTCCCAAAATAAAGAAATATTGAGGATTTAATAAAAAATCAATTAAGATTTTATTTTGGTTTTATTTGCTATTTTATTTGAATTTAGGAAAAATGCACGTTTTTCAAAATTGCATTTAGGCCCTAAATAAATGTTCATCCTGTGCGGCTTGATTTTAGAAGCCGGCGAAAATTTATTTCGGGATTTTTGGAGTCCGTTTAGTATTCCTTTTATTTTTTTTCTGAGCGTAACTATTTAAAAAAAACGCAACTGACCTAACGGACCATGTCCGACCCGGAGACTAGGCCCGTCTGGCTTTATAAGCCGGGGAGGCCCAGCCGGACGCCCCCCCCTCAAACCCTAGACGCCTTTGCCGCCGCCGCCGCCGCCCTAGCGCCCGCCGGATTCGTCGCCGGAGGTAGACCTCGCCGCCGCCGGTTTTTCCGACGGTTTTGTTCATTTTTTTAGTTTCAGTTTTTTAAATAGATCGATTTTCTGGTTTATTTAATTAGCGAGCGTTCGTCCATTCGTTCGTTTTAATGAACGTTCGTCGTTTTTCTTTTTCTCAGATTAAATCCGCGATTTTTCTGATCGCGATTTCTGATCCGATTTTCGTTTTAGTCTAACTTTTCGCTCGTTTATCGGAATCAGGCGATTCAAGCGCCTGGAGTTTCTTCTCGAAACCCTCTTTCCATTTAACCAACTCAAACAAGTTTTTGCCACTGTAAAAAATTGTCCTAGATCCAGAATAGTAAACGAAGCCTTTTTCTTTTGCCGTTTGTCTTTCGTTGCTTCGTTCGATTTGATTCTTTTTGCCAACCGGAGTTCTTAAGTTGAACTTTCTGGTTAGATATCTTATTTGAGTTTTACCTGTGCATTAGTTGAGTACTTATTGTATGCTCGTTTGTTTGCGATAGAGTACCCAGAGTGCGTCGCTTGCTACTTCGAATCGCTAGGTTTCCCGGATCATCAGCAAGGCAAGTAACACTTTGATCATGCTTTCCCATTACCCAGTTTTATTGCATTAGATCAATCCTCACACATTGCATGATTAGGATCTAATTAAATTGTGGGTTTGGGAAGTAGATGAGGTAGAACCTATTACCTGTTTATTATCAAACTTTGGGAGTTACTTCTATGTTGCTTATTATGCCATGCTATGCAAGTAGACGTGGTTTGGGTTTGAGAGTATCCATGACAGATGTGAGATTGTTAATTAATGGTTTACTTAAGGTGGCAACGTAAACACACATCTGGGTGGATTGAGGCACCTGGGTATTCCAAGATTGCCTGTTTTTTTTTGGACCGCCACCCAGTCTCAAAGGGATCATGAGATTATTCATGCTATAAACTTCCGTGTGCAGCCACAAGCTATTATGGGCTCTAGCATAGTTAATTAAGTCATGCGAACTCTTACAGTGGTATACTAGCAGATGTAGGGGAAAGTAGGTGTAACGGTCTACCCGATCGTAAGGTGCTAGCGCTTCTGAAAGACTATGTATCGGTCAGCCGTCTTCTCAAACACCATGCAGTGCGAGAAACCAAACAGAGGCGATCGAGTCTTGTGGGGAAAAGTGCGCAAACCTCTACAGAGTGTATAAACTAATAATGATTAGCCGTGTCCCCGGTTATGGACAACTTGAGTATCTAGTACCTGGATTATCATGTGAATCTCAACATGTTACTCTAAAAATTAATTTTGATGGGTTTTGTTTAATGATGATGCTTAATTGGGATTGAGAATGCTGTCAACCCTTCTCAATGTTTAGCAACTACCATGATAGTTAAATAAAATTTATTCCTATGTAGTAGGGAAAGATTGGCTTTACGCAAAACTTTAACCATAGAGCTTTCCACCAGCCAAATATGCATATAGAATAGCCTGTTTCATTTCATTATTCTCTATGTGTTACTTTGCCAGCATATTCCATGTGCTGACCCGTTTCGGGCTGCAACGTTAATGTTGCAGACTTTTCAGACGACGATTAAGGAGTTTTTAGGTCGTGGTTCTATACTCAGTGATGCCATTGGAGTTGATGGACTCACTTATCTACCAAGCCTTCCACTGTTATCGTTATTAGATGGCCTTAAGCCATATTTATTGTAATAAGTTCTCTTTTGAGACTTTCGATGTAATAAGTGTGTGATTGCTACTCTATTATAAATCCTTCAAGTACTGTGTGGTGTCAGCATTACTGATCTAGGGATGACACCTGAGCATAGAGATTGGACCGTTTGAGGTCTGGTCGCTACACTAGCCCATTTTGCGTTACTTGCCTATCGAGACTAGCCATTTGAGTATTGCCGGCAATGTTACTTGTGCACATTAGTGATCCACACCATACATTGCATACATACCATATCATATTGGTATCATATCATCCCTTGTGCCTCAAGTTTGTTCCCGCATATACACAATAGCTATCTTGGTTTGTGCATTGTGCAAAAGTGGCCATACATATCAAAAAAAGGAATAAAGCTTTTAAGCAAAGAAAAAGAGTGAACAAAGAGCTTGTAAGAAAGTGCCATAGCATCATACCACATTGCATATAAGATCATCTTGGATCATACCACCGGAACATCATATACATAGCATACTTGGGATAGAAGTCGTTGCATTTTTGTTTCCTATAGGTTGTGCACAAGTGTCGTATCCGCCTATTGAGCAATCGTGCTAGCATCTCTCTAGAGTTGTGCAACAAGAGCATTTTCCATGGATTCCACATTTTGTGCTCATCCTTGGTTGCACGACCCCATTTATCTATCCATGTGTGTGTTTCCGTGTGCCACCCATATTGCTATTGG
Organism: Triticum urartu; assembly: GCF_003073215.2. Lineage (NCBI taxonomy): Eukaryota > Viridiplantae > Streptophyta > Magnoliopsida > Poales > Poaceae > Triticum > Triticum urartu. Next base: position 453,869,835 of record NC_053027.1, read on the forward strand.
TCTACTTGTTACACTTGCGAATTTGTGAATCTCTTTCAACATTATTAAATATTGCTAACATTTTACATCAAATTTTTGTGCCACTATCCTCACCGAGCTCCACCATAAGCCTTATTTGTGTAGGTGTGAGAAACCGACAAGAATTGGTACCAATTGTGCTATTTCCTTGTCCACATTGGAGTGATCATTGATCCACTTTCAACTTCGGTCAAGGTACATTTGGTATTCATTCTTCTCTTTCTACCACTCACATTTTTCTCTTGGAGTGATGGATAGACAAGGCATTTCATCTTCGGTCTACAACAACAATGACGAGTTCGATGTCACAAACAACTCCAACGACGCCAAGATGCAAGCTCAAATGGAGGAGATCAAAGCCCTCATCAAGTCCTACAAGCAATCTTCCTCATCTTCGAGAAGACGCTCAAGTACACATGCTTCCGAGCTACCATCTCCGGCAAGATCACACCGGCATCGACACCATCACCAACAAAGACGTGAAGGTCACGAGCTCAACACTAACAACTGCTCAAAGACTTCACCATCTCCCTTGGCATCTTCGCCAAGCGACCTCAAGGCATCTTTGCCTTCGGATATACGACATCTTCACCCACAAGAACCTCAAGAGAAGCTCCCCAAGCTCAAGTCCGTGACTTCCACGAGCTACTACGACCTCGACATCGACCATCCGATTCCTTTCAATGGGACTTAAGAACCCGAGGAGTATCTCGAGTGGGAGCGTTTGATGGACGACTACCTCAATCTACATCAAGTTCCTCCCGAAGATCAAGTGAAGTGCGCCACAAGGAACTTCCACGACTACGCGTCCACATGGTGGCTTCACGCACCTTCGTAGACCTACGACATGAGTTGGTGCAAGACGAAGAGAGCTTTGCGGCGAGAGTTCATGCCTCCAACCTACATGGAACAACTTCAACGCCAATTGGAGAACACCATCCAAGGATCCAAGTCCATCGACGAGTACTTCAAGGAGATGAAGATTGCCTTGCGATGAGCCAGCGTGGACGACCCCATTTCGATGAAGTTCCACTTCATGATGGGATTGCACAACGACATCTCCAAGACGATCTTCCTCGAGAAATACAAGTCCCTCGATGATAACTACATTGGTGCTCTCAAGGCGGCACAAGAACTCATGAAGGTCAAAGCTTCTCCACCCCAAGCTCACTTCGTGACGACCAAGCTCCATGAGAACGAGCATGAGGCTAGTACCACCACGATGTCCAAGCTCGACGAGCTCCAAGACGATGCTCCCAAGTCCGACTTCACCGCCATCCCTCTTTGTGGCATTGATGATGCCGAGTCCTCCATGACTCTTTTTCAAGACGGTGCAGCGATGAGTACGACTACGGAGACCCTCAAGGACTAAGCTTTCGAGGCGAGCGACAAGGTGGCGAGCAAGGATGATGCTTCCATCTTAGGAGGCGAGAGTGATGATGTGCCACCTTCGGCATTCATCCATGGCGACGGCGATGAGATGGCTGAGCATGGGATTTTCCCTTCGACCATGGCGACGTATGATGACTTGAGTGACTTTTCCACCATATTGAGATTGAGAGTGACTTCACCATTGGCCCCATATATGATGTGTTGCCACAATTCCCATGTAAGGAGAGCCACAACCGCCACCACTTGAGTGAGATGAGTGACTCCACCATACGTGAGATTGAGTGCACCTACCTTGTGGGAGTGAGTGAAACACCACATAGAGAGAGTGAGATAGTTGATAGGTCATGTGAGGCCACTTTCAACACTAATGACTTGACCTCTACCTCTATTGTGTCTTCTCATTTGGTGCTAGGTCCCATCTATGATGACGCGCCGATTCGAGATGACTTCGTCCTCCCTTTGGACAAGACGATGGCCATGGTGGAATATGATGCACCCCCACATGGTTCCATCGAGATGAAGATGATCACCATTTGGTCTTTCCCACCTCACCTACACCACATGAGTGCAATGACAAAGGTAACACAGGTGAAGGTGATGCTCTAGTCCCACTAGCGGACATTCATGACATTGATTGCTTGCATGATATTGATCCCCCTATTGACATGCTTCATGCTAGTATGATTTCCCCATGCGATGATTTACCCATTTATGATGAGTATGATGATTGCCATGTGGAGTCTTTTACTTGTGATGCCATGTTACATAGGATTTTTTGTGACAATTCTCTAGGTCACATCATGTTTGACAATCCGCTTGACTTGTCATATGCTATGCATGAGATCAATCATATGTCATATTTGCAATCTCTTCATAGTGACTATGCATATGCCATTAAAATTAACCCAATTTGCACATATGGCATAGATGACAAGCCCATGGTTATTGGCATTTGTTTTTCTTGTGATGATATTGATATGCTCCCTTTGCATCATTTATCTCATATGCCATGCCATGACTACCTAGCTTCGGATATGCATTGTTTTGGATGTTGTCCATTTTCTCCATATGATGTTTCCAATATTGCTCATGAGGAGACCCCCATAGTTTCCTCATACATTTTAGGAGATTTTGATTCATCCCATTCATTGCATGATCCCAATACTTGTGTGCACCATATGCTTCCCATGCATAAACATGCTATTGATGTGCCATATACTTGCATTCTCAATTTGTGTCCCCATCGTGTTATACACAATAACTATTATTTCATGGTGGATGACATGTTCTTATACCATGCATCAAATTTCTTTGAGCGATGCTTATCTTGTGCTAACTCTCACGTGCACATACACATCATGATGGATGATGTGTACATTTACCACACACACAATCTCTTTCGTTTGTGTCTCCTTTGTGTAGGTACCCACGAATTCTTGTCAACCTCGCAATCCCACGAGTTGACAAAACGAGCTCTAGAGAGTAATGATGACTTGGGATCCCATGGATTGTCTTTCCCACTGCTCTCTTCGCGCAAAGACTTCACGCATTTCTTCTACATGACCCTCACTTGGCTATCGGTTATTGTCCATTATATATCCTTTGCCCATCTTGGCATGTTCACTTTGCATGATATGTTCATTACTATGCCTTTGCAATGCATTCGTGACCCATGCTTTGCATTACACATGATGATTGATTCTCATACTAGTATGTGTATTTGCAAGCTTGGTGGATATATTGCTTGTTATTGCCATGTTTGCTTTGTGCCCCATGCCTATGATGATACTATGATCTTGCTTTGTGTTCGTGCTTGCGATATGTCATGTGCATTGTCTATGCCTATTATTTTCTCACATGACATGATTGTCATGATTTCCTCTAGTATGTTGCATCTTTACACTGCTAGCTTGCACGACTTGATTACTATGCTTGCTTATGTTGCATCACCAATGATTCATACTTGCTCATTTAATGTGGTTGATGACAACCATCTACATGCTTATCACATGATTGTTATTGCTTGCCGTCATATATCTCCATATGTTGCCTCTCTCATGCTAGATGATTTGCCATGTATTTAGTGCAACTATGCCTTTAGTCTTGATAATGAGTTTGCCCCCATAGCATTCTCGCATATATTTGGAGATTTTGACATATTTCTTGTGAAGCATGCTTGTTTTACCTCTTTGCACCATATACCTAGTGCCATGAATATTACCATTGTTGCATCATATTATTCATGCACTTGTGATTCTAATGGTTATGTGCAAGAGAAAAGAACCATCATGATGGATGATGTGTTTATCTACCATGCGCATACGTTCTTTCTTATGTTGTGCGCATGTGTAGGATACTTGAACTTCGTGTCAACTTCCACGTCACGTGAGTTGACAATCCGAGCTCTTGAGAACGAACCACCTTCTACCACGATGATTCTACATCGCACTTGCTTGTACTTCGGTATTGTGAAGGACGCACAAGGACACACCTACATGGTGACATCTTTCTTGAGCATGGATATGACGGATCATACTACTTGTGTTGCTTGCACCATGAGACTTATTGTTCATCTTGGACCACTTGATTGCACACATGTTAGAGATCTTGCTTCGACTTATCATTTTCACCGTTCCATGCATCATGATATATATGCCTTTTGTGTTGCATCCAATTCTTGGATTACTTGCTCCTCCCATATGTTTGGTTGCAACAATGTCATCACTTCACATATGCCATGTATCATTGATTGATACATGCTTGCCTTGATTGCCTCACACATGATGAACAATTTCTCTTTCTATTGTGTTGAGTGTCACACTATATTCACTACACCCTATGCACATTATGCTTGGATTGTCTTGCACTTGACCCATGTGTTTCGACACTTCATTTCTTTTGGTGTTGTGAATGAGTCATATGCCTACCATAGACCTTTCATTGAGCGCTTTGCCCATGCTTGCTATGACTTTGAGGTAGATACTTATTCTATTGTCATACATATTTGCATCTCTACCTCACATTTACATGCTTGTCCCCATGATATCTTTGATTGTGCTCGATTGATATGCTTACATGCCATGTCACAATCCTTTGTCACACCATATGCTTTGCATGATGACGACACTTGTTTGGTGACTCACCTCTTGAATGCTTGGTTTTGCACTAACGCTAACCACATTTGTTTTTCCAAGTGTTTGCTGTCCTTATTCCTTTTGAAGGAATCATAAGACGGTGCAACATTGGAGAGTGTCAGTTTCGATCAAGATGACAAGTACTTGGTGAACGTCCACTTCTACACGGTGAAGCCATCTCTTTCCCATGGTGATTTGGTTTTCGATCCGAGGTCGGATCTTTCCCAAGGGAGGGGAGATGATGCGGAGCATCCTATCGACATCACCATGTCAAGAATCCGTTTGGCGAGTGACACGTGCGACATCTAATTGACGTACCCAAAGGTGAATCATCTCCTTTACACATGCTCACTTGACCCCTTCGAGGATGGTATACTACTTGACACCCCTCTCATGTGCATGCATAGGTATTGTTGGAGCTTCATGGATGTTGAGGAGGAGTGCAAGCGCCAAAGAACAACTACACCATCCGCGAGGGAAGCCTGGAAGCAACGACTGAAGAAGACAGAGCTGCTGAAGCTACAGCGGCCGGGCATCCGGGCCAGAGGTCGAACATCCGGCGCCTGTGTTGACTCCAAGGAGCTGCACCAACAGACGGTCGAAGCATCAGTGGCCGGACAACCGGCCCGTGTGCCCGGACATCCGGCGCCCCAGCAACGCCCGGACATCTGGCCTCCCTCCCGGAAATTCGGCATCCCCTATCCAGAGAAGGACTAGAACTGCCACTTCAGCCCGGACATCCGGCCTCCTGCAAACGGCCGGACATCCGGCGCCTGCCTGCGCGCAGAGTCAGGCCAGAGTCCCATGTATCCATTTCCCACTTACCCCTTCGTGGCTTAGACTATATATACTACTCCCCCTCCTCCTAGTTAGGGTTAGCATTGGTTTAGCTCATTTTAGAGATAGAGCATTGCTCATCCACATCGGATCTACTCCACGAGAGAGACCGCGGCATCTACGGAGAAGATCCCTTTGGATTCAAGACCTCCTTGCGGAGAAGATCATCAAGCCCCCTCTTGGGCGGCCCCATCAAGACCTCCTCACAGAGAAGACCGTCACCTCTTGTATCATCCGTCGTTGACTTTGGATCTTGTATCTCTCTTTGTGTTCATGGATCTAGCGCATGTGTGATCATTCTTGTTGGTTTGAGTGTTCTCTTGTGCTCCCCTCGTGATTTTCCCTCGTTTCCCTCCTCGTGTTCTTCGTGTTCTTCACGGGATCCGCTTCTTTCATGAAAGATCGGCCACTAGGGTTCCACCCTACATCACTTTCCTCACTTGGGACAATGCTCTAATAATGATGATCATCACACTTTATTTACTTACAACTCAAGAATTACAACTCAATACTTAGAACAAAATATGACTCTATGTGAATGCCTCCGGCGGTGTACCGGGATGTGCAATGATGCATGAGTGACATGTATGAAGAATTATGAATGGTGGCTTTGCCACAAATACGATGTCACCTACATGATCATGCAAGCAATATGACAATTATGAAGCATGTCATAATAACGGAACGGTGGAAAGTTTCATGGCAATGGAAATGCCATAATAGGTAGGTATGGTGGCTGTTTTGAGGAAGGTATATGGTGGGTTTATGGTGCCGGCGAAAGTTGCGCGATACTAGAGAGGCTAGCAATGGTGGAAGGGTGAGAGTGCGCATAATCCATGGACTCAACATTAGTCATAAAGAACTCACATACTTATTACAAAAATACATTAGTTATCAAAACAAAGTATTACGCGCATGCTCCTAGGGGGATAGATTGGTAGGAAAAGACCATCACTTGTCCCCGACCGCCACTCATAAGGAAGACAATCAATAAATAAATCATGCTCCGACTTCATCACATAACGGTTCACCATACGTGCATGCTACGGGAATCACAAACTTCAACACAAGTATTTCTCAAATTCACAACTACTCAACTAGCATGACTCTAATATCACCATCTCCATATCTCAAAAACAATTATCAAGTATCAAACTTCTCATAGTATTCAATGCACTTCTATGAAAGTTTTTATATTATAGAAAATTTCCATGTTGTTCTAAAGGATTCTCAAAATAATATAAGTGAAGCATGAGAGAACAATTATTTCTATAAAACAAATCCACCACCGTGCTCTAAAAGATATAAGTGAAGCACTAGAGCAAAAACTATATAGCTCAAAAGATGTAAGTGAAGCACATAGAGTATTCTAATAAATTTCAAATCATGTGAGTCTCTCTCAAAAGGTGTGTACAGCAAGGATGATTGTGGTAAACTAATAAGAAAAGACTCAAATCATAGAAGACGCTCCAAGCAAAACACATATCATGTGGTGAATAAAAATATAGCTCCAAGTAAAGTTACCGATAGACGAAGACGAAAGAGGGGATGCCTTCCGAGGCATCCCCAAGCTTAGGCTTTTTGGTGTCCTTGAATATTACCTTGGGGTGCTGATATGTCTCCAACGTATCTATAATTTATGAAGTATTCATGCTATTATATTGTCAACCTTGGATGTTTTATATGCATTTATATGCTATTTTATATGATTTTTGGGACTAACCTATTAACCTAGTGCCCAGTGCCAGTTTCTGTTTTTTTCCTTGTTTTCGAGTTTTACAGAAAATGAATATCAAACGGAGTCCAATTGACGTGCCAATTTTTGACGATTTTTTATGGACCAAAAGAAGACCCCGGAGTAAAAGAGTTGGGCCAGATGAGTCCCGGGGCGTCCATGAGGGTGGGGCGCGGCCCCCCCCCCCCCCCCCCCCAGGCGCGTGGGCCTGCCTCGTGGACGCCTCGGGCACCTCCTTGACGTGAGACCGACGCCAAAAATTCCTATAAATACAGAAACCTTGGAAAATTAACCTAGATCAGGAGTTCCACCGCCAGAAGCCTCCGTAGCCACCGAAAACCAATCTAGGCCCTCTCTGGCACCCTGTCGGAGGGGGCCATCATCACCGGAGGGCATGGAGGAGGATCCTGGAGGGGCCATCATCACCATGAAGGCCAAGAACCAGAGGAAGAATCTCTCCCCATCTAGGGGGGAGGCCATGGAGGAGGAAGCACAAGGGGGAGAACCTCTCCTCCTCTCTCTTGGTGGCACCGGAGTGCCATCGGGAGGGGAATCATCGCCGCGGTGATCGTCTTCATCAACATCACCATCAACATCACCATCCTCATCTCTTTTACGTGGTCCACTCTCCTGCACCCCACTGTAATCCCTACTTGAACATGGTGCTTTATGCCACATATTATGATCCAATGATGTGTTTCCATCCTATGATGTTTTGAGTAGTTATCCTTTGTCTTTGGGTTGATTTATAATCTAGATTGGTATGAGTTGTATGTCTTACTTTGGTGCTGTCCTATGGTGCCCTCCGTGTCGCACAGGCGTGAGGGATTCCCGCTATAGGGTGTTGAAATACTTTCATGATTCGCTTATAGTGGGTTGGTGAGTGACTGAAACACAAACCCGAGTAAGGGGGTTGTTGCATATGGGAATAAAGAGGACTTGATGCTTTAATGCTATGGTTGGGTTTTACCTTAATGATCTTTAGTAGTTGCGGATGCTTACTAGTGTTCTAATCATAAGTGCATATGATCCAAGTAGCGAAAGTATGTTCGCTTATGCATCTCCCTCATATGAAACTGCAATAGTGATTATCAGTCTTGTTAATGATTGCCTAGGACAATTCCGCAGACCGATCCACCATTATTCCACAGTCTCTATTTATAATGTTTAGTAATATATTCTAACTTTATGATAACAGCACCTAATTTCATATTTTAGCTCTCCGGTATCATACAAAGTTATCCTCTTCATACCCACAACGTAGTTTTATTTCTCGTTTCTAGTTGGAAGCAAACAATCGGTGTACGTAGAGTCGTATCAGTGGCAGATAGGACTTGAGAGAATATTGATCTTACCTTTATCTCCTTGTGGGTTAGACACTCCATACTTATCACTTCCACCTTTGGAAATTGCTACGATGATTCCCTGCACTTGGGGATTATCAAGCTCTTTTCTGGCGCCGTTGCCGGGGAGCAATAGTGTGGGGTTGATATTCTCGTGTATGCTTGTTTGCTTTCTTCACTAAGTAGATTTTGTTTTTCCTTTTTGTTCTGTTTAGTTGTGGGTGAAACATACAAAAAAATAAAAAGAATGAAAATACCAAAAAAAATTACTTGCCTCTCATGCCTAAAAAGTTTTTAAAAAAGAGAAGTGATTGGAAAGTTATGCATTGAAGAAGTGAGGGTCGACCTTGAGCACTTGTGTTCATGCTCATGGTAACAATGTAGAATTTTTCACGGAAGTTTCTCTGTAAATAATTATCCCCTTATATATCCATTGTATTATAAAAATAATGTGCCAAGCTTTGGTTTTAGGATGATTAGATTGCTTGTTTACTATGTGCAGAATAAAAACAGAAACTTTGGCTGTAGCGCGTGATTTTACATTTTTTACTGGAAAGTCAAATGGGTCTGAAACTTTTTTCACATTACTTCTGTATAAATTGTTCAAATTTTCAAATGTATTTCATAATTTTTGGAGTTACAGGAGTTTACTAAACCTTCAGATTACTACAGACTGTCCGGTTTTAGACAGATTCTGTTTTTCGTGTGTTGTTTGCTTATTTTGATGAATCTATGGGTAGTATCGGGGGGTATGAACCATGGTGAAGTTGGAATATAGCATATATAGTTCTAATATGAAATTGGAATGAGTTTGCAATAGTACCTAAAGGTAGTGATTTGCTTTATTATACTAACGGATCTCACAAAGTTTTTGTTAAAGTTTTTTGTGGATGAAGTGTTCGAAGAACGAGGAGTTACCGATGTGAGAAGAATAAAGAGAGGCAAGAGCTCAAGCTTGGGGATGACTGTCGGTGTCAAAACCAGCGGATCTCGGGTAGGGGGTCCCGAACTGTGCGTCTAGGCCGGATGGTAACAGGAGGCAGGGAACACGATGTTTTACCCAGGTTTGGGCCCTCTTGATGGAGGTAAAACCCTACATCCTGCTTGATTAATATTGATGATATGGGTAGTACAAGAGTAGATCTACCACGAGATCAAGGAGGCTAAACCCTAGAAGCTAGCCTACGGTATGATTGTTGTATATGGAGTTGATTGCCTACGGACTACAACCCTCCGGTTTATATAATGCACCAGAGGCCTAGGATAACAAGAGTCCTAGCTGAATACGCCGGTGGGGTGGAGTCCTTATCTTGATCGCCAAGTCTTGTGGAATCTTCCTTGTATGCGGCAGCTGTCCGAACTGGCCCATGAGTATACGGCCACGGGGGTCCTCGGCCCAATCTAACAGATCGGGAGATGACGTGTTGAGTACCCCCTAGTCCAGGACACCGTCAGTAGCCCCCTGAACCGGTCTTCAAGTTAGGGACGCTCCTCGATTCTTCCGAACTATTCTTCATCTTCGGTCATCGGTCTTGAAAACTGGTTCAACAAATCTTCTTCAATCTTGAGGATCGCCGAAATGCATTCGACGGGTTTACACGTCGGGTATCCGAGGAGCCCCTTTAAGTTTTCGGTCTTTATCAATGCCTTGTTTATTTTTATGCCACACCTCGGGTTTGAAGTTGTTCCCGGGAGGCAGTGTCTCCTTGCGTCCGAGCTCCAACGCCAGACTGCATTCGTGGTATCTTTTGCAGCCGAGCACCAACGCCGGACTGCTTCCCAGCTCTAATGCCGGAATGTATCCGAGCTCCAACGCCGGACTATGTATCCGAGCTCCAACGCCGGACTGTATCCGAGCTCCAACGCCGGACTATGTATCCGAGCTCCAATGCCGGACTGTATCCGAGGTGTCGTAAATCACCTTGGTTCAAAGAAGTTTGAAGGAGTTTAGCCGAGCTTAATGCCGGAAATGCCCTCTATGGAGCCAGCCACTAGCGCCCGAGCTTTAGGCCGGACTGCTTCCGAGGTGGTGCACCACCCCTAATGTGGGCCGATTTTTGTGAATATTTTTTATTGGTGCAATTTATTCTCTGCCGAGATATATAGCCAGTAGCCCTCAAGGTGTGTATCGGTCTAAAGCCTGAGATGCACCTGAAGGATGACGTAAGACCGCTGATCCCAGTAGCCGCTGAGACTCAGGTTGATTTACAAAATCGGCCTAAGGATCAAGTCCAAGCTCGGCAGAATACTTCGGGACACTAAAAGCGGCATGCTCAGTCCTCGAGACTCAGGTTGGGTGCGGCTGACCAACCTGAGGATCAAAATCTCCTCGGAAACTATATTGCACATAAAATTTTCTACATTGGACAAGCAATGCAGTAGCCCCCGAGACACTGGTCGGGTGGCAACACCAGATCAGGGGATCGATGCGCCCCTTTAATATTTGTAAATAATAAGCCCGAAGCCCAGTAGCCCCCGAGCCTTAATGCGGGCACAGGTGGCCGAATTAAGGATCAATATCCATAGTAAAATCACAAATTATGTGTAATAACTCTATGTATCCAAGTACTTTACGTCATTAATGCTCAGATCCGCATTGTACAAAACTTTGTTGACTGACCATCGACTTCCACCTCCTCGGCCAGTAGCCGAGGAGTGGTTGTCCTACTTTATAAAGCCTTTACGAGGGCAAAGATTTACAACAAACAAGGCAATCTGGCCATACGGTTTTATAAACAAAGGTACGCAGAGAGATATGTTATATTACTGTTTAACAGAAGAAATGTCTTCCAAAGAAAATAGTCCCGCTATCGGTTCCTTTCTTTGGGTTGTCATGCTAAGCATGATCATTAAACCTCAGCTCTAATGTAAGAGCAAAATATCGAGGATTTAGTTTGGGAGGCCAGTTAATAGCCCCTGGTAGTGTTCGGCGACAGTCGAGGTCAAGCCGTGAACACTTCAGCCAATGTTATGAACGGCCCGTCATAGTCATCAGATCGCTGACCAGTTTACGCTTATTATGACAGTCAGTTTTCGGCTTTCTCCACTGAGGTTCTTAACCATGTGAGCTGGAAGCACAATCGCAGTGGTTCTCCCTTTGCACGCCTAGCCAAAAAAAACGGAACGTAGGAAGCAAGTGCAGGATCCGGGCAACCCAACTATTGACCGAAGACACAATTCGAAACCGATGCATATATAGCAATATCTGAGAATGTTTTTGCCGAATCCCTAAAGGTGTCTGGCGTTGCACTGCGAGACTAATGCTGGAAGGGCACAAATAGTTTAAAAGTGCCAAAAAGCTTGGAAAACCAAGAAACGTCAGTAAAAAACATGACGTCCGAACAATATCAAGTGTTCGGTGCCAATCCGAAAGTTGGTCTTAGAAAAAAGAAGTGCTTATGTCGTGCTTTAACATGATACATCCTATCTCAAGACTTCGAGCGGGTCAGCCTACGGCTTCAACCTCCCATCCTGAGGGCGGAGTACTTCTCATCAGGCCAGTTTAGCAAACTAAACTCTAGCGGCTTTGAGAGAGAAATTAGGCTCCCCGGCTAGTGACCGCACACTCGTGTCGAAAAAAGGAGTGACAAATAATAATAATAAAACTTTGCAACGACTAAGAAGAAGAACACTTATTATAAAACAGCTCAAATAAACTTAAGAGCCCCCAAGTGACTTGGGAGAAGAATGATTGCATGTACCGAAGTACTTATATCATATCTATGTTCAACCGAACTTTAAACGCGTCTTAACCGACCGTCAGCTTCTCCCTCGTCGGTCAAGGACCGAAAAGTGTTATGTACTCCATCGGTCGAGAATATCGACAGTGTTTCCAATAACCAGGCAATCAGGCCATAAGGCTGTAACAGATAAAGCGCGCTCAGGGAACTTATGCTATATTACCATGAAGTGTAAGAAGCATCTTCGAAGAAAATAGTACCCCCACCGATACCTTTCTTCGGTGCTCATTGTTATTATGAGACTTGTGCAATAGATTTTTTGTACTCATGAGTTTCGTTGTGTGCCGACCATCATTGAAAACTATAAGAGCGCTAGCTTTCGGCTTCACCCAGTCTGAGGTCCGGCTCGGGAGACCCGATCGTGACAATTGCAGAGGTGCTCCCTTTACTCCCTAGCCGAACAATCGGGAACGTAGGGGTAAACACAGGAGCGAGGCAACCCAGCTTGCAAATCGCTTAAGTTAATATGGTGCATATTGTGGCGTAATACACGAACAAGGAACGAAGCCGTACAAGTATAATCATATGCAACAGGAAAAGCTTCATGAAGGAAGCCCCCAAATGAATTGGGTATTTGAATTTATGCGTCACAAACAAAGTTTGGACAAGGAAAAAATTTTACAAGCAACTTTTTTTCCAAAAAAAGTATAATGCTTGGTCGAACCGAACACAAGTTAGAAATTAAAGCTTTGAGCATGAAAGCGACTTAGCTGGTTAATGTGTTCGGTATTGATGACGCGGTCCGAGCTTGATGCGGGGCAAGGTTCCATCCCTTGAGCTGGTCCCGAGGTGGCGGAGCGGAGAGCTCGACATGCCGATGTGGTGACATAGCACGGTCAATGCAGACCGGCAGAGTGACGCCGAAGTCCCCGGATCATTTTCCTGTGCACAAAAAATAGTGCAAACCGGAGATAATAGTAATAATGATAATTAAATTAAAAAACGTTGCATAATAAATAATTTATGCAAAGTGAGTAATAAAAGAGATATGGCCTGGCGCCGAAGTCATTGTCGATGCAGGGTGTCGGCGTGATGCGGTAAAGGCGTGGCAAAGCCTGAATTTGTAGGTCGGTCCGAGCTCCGGATGCGGCGTTCGCCGGACTATGTACGGAAACTGACCGAACCACCATGCGACTGTCGTTAATGCGGCCACCATTTGATAGACCTGTGTACATATGATGGACAAACCAGAGTAATAATTCCTTGGGAAAAATGAAACCAAACAAGCAAAAAATATTAGGGTTGATAGCACCTGGTTTATTTGTTGTAGCAATCCGAAGGAAGGTGATTCCCAAAATTGGGACTCGCTCCGCACACCCATTGCCTAATGGGCGATAAAACGACGGCATGACAATGCTGGTAAAGGTTGGCTCGCCGAGGCAAAGCCCTCGGCCCAGCTAACGTGACGGAGCTGGTCGGCTAGTGACGCCGAAGTGTCCGGAGTAGGTTGATGCAGAGATGGCGAAGCCCCCGGTCCAGCCGAGATGTCGAAGCCTCGATGTTAGCCGATGAGTCGAAGTAGGTCGGCTTGATGGACACCAGCTTGAAGAAGCAATAGTGCGGCCCTCTCGATGCAGGTCGTGACGTGGTCGATGCCGGCTTGATGAAGCGACCGTACGACGATGCCGGTATGCCCGCTCCGTGTAATCCGTGGGGCGGCGATGTTGGTGATTATTTATCCTTCGCGATGCCGGACTCTTGTTTGACTTGCCGAGATGATGATCCGAAGAAGTTGAGCTCAGCTCAACAAAGTGACGCCGTGTCTAGCGCAGGTCGACAGCCGTGGAGTAATATTGCCGGACTGGTTTGACACCGGCATGATGTTGAAAATCATGTTCAAAAGATCTTAAAGTTAGTGGGATGTGTTCGACAACAAAACACAATACCCCATACAAAACTTCCTTCAAAAGGGATGTCCGAAATCCTGTTCATAAAAAAGATGAACTCGGGTCGGATTCGTTTTCGCGCGGAAAACAGATCCGAAAAGTGATGCACTAATCGGAAGGTTCCCGGAGTTTGGACGGTCGGATCGAGCTGAAATTTTGAGAGGTGGTAGATATAGGAATTCCGCAGCCGATCAACAGTTGGATCTTCCAAAGGACCTCCGAGATAGAAGCTGGACTCCACGCCCTAAACTCATCCAAATTCCCGTCCAGATTTGACAGGGCTCCGGTATATCGTGGATTGCCAGAGATTCCTTCATCGGAACTCGACGAAATTTTCCAGGTTTGTTATAGACTCAATTCCGCACAATTCCACCAAAGAGATCGTCAAAGAGATACTCAAGGAGGTGGTGGCGGCAGATACGAGTTTGTTGTCCAGAAAAACAGCACGGTCGCTTGAGGGCAATGTTGACGTTGAGCCCCCGAACTCCATGGATGATTCCTCCGTGATCTTGATAGATATCGCAGTTGATGTTTGATGAAGGTCCTCGTCCGAACATGGTGATGCGAACACGGGGCGCAATTCTTGGTCGAGCCAAGGTGACCAGTCGAGCTGGTGACGAAGATGCCGAAGTTGCAGTTGATCTGCAGGCGAGCCATCGATCCTTTTGTCGATCACACAGCGGAACTCTCAATGAAGGCACCAATGTTGGTGTCAAACTGGCGGATCTCGGGTAGGGGGTCCCGAACTGTGCGTCTAGACCGGATGGTAACAGGAGGTAGGGAACACGATGTTTTACCCAGGTTCGGGCCCTCTTGATGGAGGTAAAACCCTATGTCCTGCTTGACTAATATTGATGATATGGGTAGTATAAGAGTAGATCTACCACGAGATCAAGGAGGCTAAACCCTAGAAGCCAGCCTACGGTATGATTGTTGTATATGGAGTTGATTGCCTACGGACTACAACCCTCCGGTTTATACAATGCACCAGAGGCCTAGGATAACAAGAGTCCTAGCTGAATACGCCGGTGGGGTGGAGTCCTTGTCTTGATCGTCAAGTCTTGTGGAATCTTCCTTGTATGCGGCAGCTATCCGAACTGGCCCATGAGTATACGGCCACGGGGGTCCTCGGCCCAATCTAACAGATCGGGAGATGACGTGTTGAGTACCCCCTAGTTCAGGACACCGTCAATGACCAAGGCACCCCAAGTAAATATTATAAGTATACTCAAGCATCTAAGCTTGGGGATGCCCCGGTTGGCATCCCATCTTTCTTCTTCAAAAATTATCGGTATACCTCGGTTTTGTTTCATTCACATGATTTGGGTCCTTTGTGTTTTTTGTTCTTCCTTTATGAACCATGCTAGTATGAGATAGCCCTTCATTGATTTATAGAATGCTCCATGTGTTTCACTTATATCTTTTAAGTATGATCTTATGGAATTGCTCTTTGTGCTTCACTTAAATCTTTTGAGTATGGTTTTATAGAATGCTTCGTGTGCTTCACTTATACATTTTGGGCTTGGATATTGGTTAGTTTATATTAATTGTAGAATGCCCCATGAACTTCACTTATATCTTTTGGAGTATGAATAATACTATCATCTAAAGCGGGTTTGGAAGAGTGTCAACTTTAGGAACTAGTGATCCCGCTATTCCGAATAAGAAGAATTATGCTTATGTGGAGAGTAGAAAATTTTCTATGCTTGTAGATCATGAAAAGAATGCTTTATGTGATGGTTATGTTGTTGAATTCATTCATGATGCTACTAAAAATTATTATTAGGGAGGAATATATGCTTGTAGGAGTTGCAATAATATCAAGTTTCCTCTCTATGTGCTTAAAGTTGTGAAGTTATACTTGTTTTGCCTTCCTATGCTAGTTGATTCTTGTTCCTATAAATTGTGTGCTCACAAAATCCCTAGGCACAGGAAGTGGGTTAGTTTTGAATGTGCTAGTCATATTCTTCATGATGCTCTCTTTATGTTTCAATTCTTATCTTTTATGTGAGCAACATTGAAATCATCATGCCTAGCTAAAAGGCATTAAAGAAAAGCGCTTGTTGGGAGACAACCCAATATTTAACCTTACTGTTTTTGTGTGTTCTCATGATTAAGATAATTTAGTAATAATGTTTTATAGCTTTTGTTTCAATAAAGTGCCAAGTAAGACCTTTGGGAAGACTTGGGTGAAAGTTAATGTGATCTTGCTGTAAAAAACAGTTTGCGCTCACGAGATTAGCTGCCATTTTTTACAGAAGAGTGATTTGGTTCTGATTCTTTTTTCAGAAGATTAATAGACAAATTCCTCACGTCCACCAATTTATTTCATAATTTTTTGAGTATCAGAAGTATGGTTAGTGTTCGGATCATTACAGACTGTTCTGTTTCTGACAGATTCTGTTTTCATTTCATAGTTTGCTTGTTTTCTAGTTTCTATGACTTATATTCCGCAATATAAATTGTAGAAATGATATGGTACAGTAGGAATTGTGTGAGAAAAATTATGATCTTTGTATTTGACAGTACCAAGGTGAATGGTTTACCTTTATCATACTAACCTATCTCACGAAGTTCCGTTAAGTTTTGTGTGATTGAAGTTTTCAAGCTTTGGGTGAGATATCGATATGAGGAGAATAAGGAGTGGAAAGACCCTAAGCTTGGGGATGCCCAAGGAACCCAAGGTAATATTCAAGGAAGACTCAAGCGCCTTAGCTTGGGGATGCCTGATACGTCTCCGTCGTATCTATAATTTTTGATTGTTCCATGCCAATATTCTACAACTTTCATATACTTTTGGCAACTTTTTATACTATTTTCGGGACTAACATATTGATCCAGTGCCCAGTGCCAGTTCCTGTTTGTTGCATGATTTTTGTTTCACGGAATATCCATATCAAACGGAGTCCAAACGGGATAAAAACTGACGGAGATTTTTTTGGAATATATATGATTTTGGGGAAGAAAAATCCACGCGAGACGGTGCCCGAGGGAGGCACGAGGCAGGGGGGCGTGCCCCTGACCCTCGTGGCCACCCTGTAAGGCGGTTGGTGCCCTTCTTCTGCCGCAAGAAAGCTAATATCCGGATACAGATCGTGTTAAGATTTCAGCCTAATCGGAGTTACGGATCTCCGGGAATATAAGAAACGGTGAAAGGGAAGAATCTGGGAACGCAGAAACAGAGAGAGACAGAGAGACAGATCCAATCTCGGAGGGTCTCTTGCCCCTCCCGTGCCATGGAGGCCATGGACCAGAGGGGAAACCCTTCTCCCATCTAGGGAGGAGGTCAAGGAAGAAGAAGAAGGAGGGGGGCTCTCTCCCCCTCGCTTCCGGTGGCACCGGAGTGCCACCGGGGGCCATCATCATCACCGCAATCTTCACCAACAACTTCACCGTCATCATCACCAACTCTTCCCCCCTCTATGCAGCTCTGTAACCTCTCTCTTACCCACTGTAATCTCTACTTAAACATGGTGCTCAACACTATATATTATTTCCCAATGATCTATGGCTATCCTATGAAGTTTGAGTAGATCCGTTTTGTCCTATGGGTTATTTGATGATCAAGATTGGTTTGAGTTGCATGTTTTATTATTGGTGTTGTCCTATGGTGCTCTCCGTGTCGCGCAAGCGTGAGGGATCCCTGCTGTAGGGTGTTGCAATACGTTCATGATTCACTTATAGTGGGTTGCGTGAGTGACTGAAACACAAACCCGAGTAAGGGGGTTGTTGCGTATGGGATAAAGAGGACTTGATGCTTTAATGCTATGGTTGGGTTTTACCTTAATGATCTTTAGTAGTTGCGGATGCTTGCTAGAGTTCCAATCATAAGTGCATATGATCCAAGTAGAGAAAGTATGTTAGCTTATGCCTCTCCCTCATATAAAATTGCAATAATGATTACCGGTCTAGTTATCGATTGCCTAGGGACAAATAACTTTCTCATGACAAAAAGCTCTCTACTAAACCTAACTTAGTTGTGTCTTTATCTAAATAGCCCCTACTTTTTATTTACGTAATCTTTATTATCTTGCAAACCTATCCAACAACACCTAAAAAGTACTTCTAGTTTCATATACTTGTTCTAGGTAAAGCGAACGTCAAGCGTGCGTAGAGTTGTATCGGTGGTCGATAGAACTTGAGGGAATATTTGTTCTGCCTTTAGCTCCTCGTTGGGTTCGACGCTCTTACTTAGTGAAAACTATTGCGATCCCCTATACTTGTGGGTTATCAAGACCTTTTTATGGCGCCATTGCCGGGGAGCAATAGCGTGGGGTTGATATTCTCGTGTGCGCTTGTTTGCTTTATCACTAAGTAATTTTTATTTGCTGTTCTTAGTTGTTCTTTATCTTTAGTTATGGATATGGAACACGAAATACCAAAAAAATAGGTGTACTTGCTGCTCATGGAGATGAGGAACCTCCTAAAACCCTCGATGCTCGTTATGTGACAGATATTGTGTACTACTTTGATAATCTAGAGAAATCCCCATTCAATTTGGTAATGGGAGACACGTTGGATCAGCGTGAATACTTTAGGGATTATCGCTTGACTCAAAAAGGGAAACTATTATGGGATCAAATTTATATGTTGAAATGGTATGCTAGGCAACTATGCTTGAGATATGATTATACTTGTTGCTCTAGGATGAAGGCTCCACACCTTCCCTTTTTATGCAAATTTAATGATAATGAAACCTTGGCTTCTTATGCTAGAGGTATATATGATTACTATGATGTGAAACAAATAGAAGAATTTGTTGCTTTTAAGGGTGCTTATGAAATTGAATCTTTGTTTGAAAAGTATGAAGCTTTTGATGATGATGTTTATAGGCCTGAAAATTTTGCTATATTGAAATATTTCTATGAGAATTATGAATACAATTCCTATATTGATGCACTTATTGAGAAAGTCTCCGCTATCCAAGAAGAGACTAATATTTTGCAGGAGTCTATGGAAGAAGAAATTGATGAAACTGTGAGCTCATTGGATGAAAAAGATGATGAGGAGAGCGAAGAACAAAAGGAGGAAGAGTGGATTAGCTACCCGTGCACACCTTCTAATGAGAGTAACTCTTCAACTCATACATTGTTTAAATTCCCTTCGTGCTTACCGAAGGATGATTGCTATGATGATTGTTATGATCCCGTTGATTCTCTTGAAATATCCCTTTTTGATGATGCTTGCTATGCTTGTAGCCAAGATGCCAATATTAATTATGCTTATAGAGATGAACTTGCTATAGTTCCTTATGTTAAACATGAAATTGTTGATATTGCACCCACGCATGATAGTCTATTATCTTTTTGAATTCTCCCGACTACACTATATCGGAGAAGTTTACCCTTATTAAGGATTATATTGATGGGTTGCGTTTTACTATTACACAAGATGATTTTGATGAATATAATATGCATGTGCTTTCTGCTCCTACTTGCAATTATTATGAGAGAGGAACTATATCTCCACCTCTCTACGTTTCCAATACGATAAAATTGCAAGAAATTGTTTATACTATGCATTGGCCTTTACTATGTGTGCATGACTTGTTCTTTTATGACATGCCGATGCATAGGAATAGAGTTAGACTTCGTTGTTGCATGATATATGTTACTTTGTGCTCACTACTAAATTATAAATCATTGTTACTTAAAATTGGCTTTAATATACCTTGGGATCCGGGTGGATCCATTACTTGAGCACTATATGCCTAGCTTAATGGCTTTAAAGAAAGCGCTGCCAGGGAGACAACCCGGAAGTTTTAGAGAGTCATTTATTTATTTTTTGTGCTTTTATAAAGTTTAAAAATAAAAATAATGTGCCAAGTTTTGCCTTTAGGATGTTTTAGATGCTTGTTGGTTTATACGGTGCAGGACAGAAACTTTGGCTGTAGTGCGCGATTTTACATTTTTTACAGGAACGTCAAATGGTTCTGATTCTTTTTGCACTGTCTTTCTATAATTTTTTTTATTTTCCCTAATTTTGCTAGAATTTTCCAAGTACTAGAAGTATGGTGAATATTCATATTATTACAGACTGTTCTGTTTTAGACAGATTCCCTTTTTGATGCATAGTTTGCTTGTTTTGATGAAACTATCGATTTATATCAGTGGATTAAGCCATGAAAAAGTTAATTACGTTACAGTAGCTATAATGCAAAAAAAAATATGAATTGGTTTGCAACAATACTTAGAGTAGTGATTTGCTTTATTATACTAACGGATCTTACCGAGTTTTCTGTTGAAGTTTTGTGTGGATGAAGTGTTCGATGATCGAGAAGGTCTCGATGTGAGAAGAAGGAAGAGAAGCAAGAGCTCAAGCTTGGGGATGCCCGAGGAACCCCAAGTAAATATTCAAGGAGACTAAGCATCTAAGCTAGGGATGCCCCGTAAGGCATCCCTCTTTCTTCAACAAGTATCGGTATGTTTTCGGATTCATTTCATTCATGTGATATGTGCAGATCTTGGAGCGTCTTTTGCATTTAGTTTTCATTTTTATTTTATGCACCATGATGGTATGAGATAGTCCTTGGTTGATTAATAGAATGCTATATGCACTTCACTTATATCTTTTGAGTATGGCCTTATAGAATGCTTCATGTGCTTCACTTATGTCATTTGAAGTTTGGATTGCCTGTTTCGCTTTACATAGAAAACCGCCATTTGTAGAATGCTCTCTTGCTTCACTTATATTTGTTAGAGCATGGGCATATCTTTTGTAGAAAGAATTAAACTCTCTTGCTTCACTTATATCTATTTAGAGAGATGACAGGAATTGGTCATTCACATGGTTAGTCATAAAATCCTACATAAAACTTGTAGATCACTGAATATGATATGTTTGATTCCTTGCAATAGTTTTGCGATATAAAGATGGTGATATTAGAGTCATGCTAGTGGGTAGTTGTGTATTAGTAGAAATACTTGTGTTGGGGTTTGTGATTCTCGTAGCATACACGTATGGTGAACCATTATGTAACGAAGTCGGAGCATGAGGTATTTATTGATTGTCTTCCTTATGAGTGGCGGTCGGGGATGAGCGATGGTCTTTTCCTACCAATCTATCCCCCTAGGGGCTTGCGTAGTAGTACTTTGCTTCGAGGGCTAATAAACTTTTGCAATAAGTATGTGAGTTCTTTATGACTAATGTTGAGTCCATGGATTATACACCTCTCACCCTTCCATCATTGCTAGCCTCTTCGGTAACGTGCATTGCCCTTTCTCACCTTGAGAGTTGGTGGAAACTTCGCCGGTGCATCCAAACCCCGTGATATGATACGCTCTGTCACACATAAGCCTCCTTATATCTTCCTCAAAACAGCCACCATACCTACCTATTATGGCATTTCCATATCCATTCCGAGATATATTGCCATGCAACTTCCATCATCATCATATACATGACTTGAGCATTCATTGTCATATTGCTTTGCATGATCGTAAGATAGCTAGCATGATCTTTTCACGGCTTGTCCGTTTTTGATGTCATTGCTATGATAGATCATTGCACATCCCGGTACACCGCCGGAGGCATTTATATAGAGTCATATCTTTGTTCTAGATATCAAGTTGTAATATTGAGTTGTAAGTAAATAAAAGTGTGATGATCATCATTATTAGAGCATTGTCCCAGTGAGGAAAGGATGATGGAGACTATGATTCCCCCACAAGTAGGGATGAGACTCCGGACGAAAAAAAAAAGAGAAAGGCCAAAAAAAGAGAAGGCCCAAAAAAACAAAAAAACAAAAAGAGAGAAGGGGCAATGTTACTATCCTTTTACCACACTTGTGCTTCAAAGCAGCACCATGAAGATCTTCATATATAGAGTCTCTTGAGTTATCACTTTCATATACTAGTGGGAATTTTCATTAAACTTGTCTTGTATATTCCAATGATGGGCTTCCTCAAATGCCCGAGGTCTTCATGAGCAAGCAAGTTGGATGCACACCCACTTAGTTTCAGTTTGAGCTTTCATATACTTACAGCTCTAGTGCATCTGTTGCATGGCAATCCCTACTCACTCACATTGATATCTATTGATGGGCATCTCCATAGCCCGTTGATACGCCTAGTTGATGTGAGACTATCTTCTCCTTTTTGTCTTCTACACAACCACCATTCTATTCCACCTATAGTGCTATATCCATGGCTCACACTCATGTATTGCGTGAGGGTTGAAAATGCTGAAGCGCGTTAAAAAGTATGAACCAATTGCTCGGCTTGTCATCGGGGTTATGCATGATGTGAATATTTTGTGTGGTGAAGATGGAGCATAGCCAGACTATATGAATTTGTAGGGATAACTTTCTTTGGCCATGTTATATTGAAAAGACATGATTGCTTTATTAGTAGGCCTGAAGTATTATTGTTTTTATGTCAAATGATAAACTATTGCTTTGAATCACTCGTATCTTAACATTCATGCCATCATTAGATATGTGATCAAGATTATGCTAGGTAGCATTCCACATCAAAAAATATCTTTTTTATCATTTACCTACTCGAGGACGAGTAGGAATTAAGCTTGGGGATGCTGATACATCTCCGTCGTATCTATAATTTTTGATTGTTCCATGCCAATATTCTACAACTTTCATATACTTTTGGCAACTTTTTATACTATTTTTGGGACTAACATATTGATCCAGTGCCCAGTGCCAGTTCCTGTTTGTTGCATGTTTTTTGTTTTGCCGAATATCCATATCAAACGGAGTCCAAACGGGATAAAAACTGACGGAGATTTTTTTGGAATATATATGTTTTTTGGGTAGAAAAATCCACGCGAGACGGTGCCCGAGGGAGGCAGGGGCAGGGGGGGGCGCCCCCCCCCCCGGGCACGCCCCTGACCCTCATGGCCACCCCGTAAGACGGTTGGTGCCCTTCTTTGGCCACAAGAAAGCTAATATTCGGATAGAGATTGTGTTAAAATTTCAGCCCAATCGGAGTTACGGATATCCGGGAATATAAGAAAGAGTGAAAGGGAAGAATCTGGGAACGCAGAAACAGAGAGAGACAGAGAGACAGATCCAATCTCGGAGGGGCTCTTGCCCCTCCTGTGCCATGGAGGCCATGAACCAGAGGGGAAACTCTTCTCCCATCTAGGGAGGAGGTCAAGGAAGAAGAAGGAGGGGTGCTCTCTCCCCCTCGCTTCCGGTGGCACCGGAGTGCCACCGGGGGCCATCATCATCACCGCAATCTTCACCAACAACTTCACCGCCATCATCACCAACTCTTCCCCCCTCTATGCAGCAGTGTAAGCTCTATCTTACCCGCTGTAATATCTACTTAAACATGGTGCTCAACACTATATATTATTTCCCAATGATGTATGGATATCCTATGATGTTTGAGTAGATCCGTTTTGTCCTATGGGTTATTTGATGATCAAGATTGGTTTGAGTTGCATGTTTTATTATTGGTGCTGTCCTATGGTGCTCTCCGTGTCGCGCAATCGTGAGGGATCCCTGCTGTAGGGTGTTGCAATACGTTCATGATTCGCTTATAGTGGGTTGCGTGAGTGACTGAAACACAAACCCGAGTAAGGCGGTTGTTGCATATGGGATAAAGAGGACTTGATGCTTTAATGCTATGGTTGGGTTTTACCTTAATGATCTTTACTAGTTGCGGATGCTTGCTAGAGTTCCAATCATAAGTGCATATGATCCAAGTAGAGAAAGTATGTTGGCTTATGCCTCTCCCTCATATAAAATTGCAATAATGATTGTTGGTCTAGTTATCGATTGCCTAGGGAAAAATAAATTTCTCGTGACAAAAAGCTCTCTACTAAACCTAACTTAGTTGTGCCTTTATCTACACAGCCCCTACTTTTTATTTACGTAATCTTTATTATCTTGCAAACCTATCCAACAACACCTACAAAGTACTTCTAGTTTCATACTTGTTCTAGGTAAAGCAAACATCAAGCGTGCGTAGAGTTGTATCGGTGGTCGATAGAACTTGTGGGAATATTTGTTCTGCCTTTAGCTCCTCGTTGGGTTCGACACTCTTACTTATCGAAAACTGTTGCGATCCCCTATAGTTGTGGGTTATCAATGCCCCGGAAAGCATCCCCTCTTCCGTCTTCAAAACTATCAATATACCTTACTCGGAGCTATATTTTTATTTGTCACATTATATGTGTTTTTCTTGGAGCGTATTTTCAATTTTACTTGTTGTTTGGATAAAATCATTGGATCTGAATTATTAAATGAAAAAGAATCCTCCCATGGCTAGTCAATTGTTTGACTACTCAGTGTCCTTCACTATTATCTTTTGGAGTAGTTTGTCATATACTCACGTGCTTCACGTATATCCTATGAGTAAATGGTTGAATAATTGAAATATCATAAACCTGAATTTATATATGTTTCATATGCTTATAACATGGGGAGTAATGACTTCACATAGAATATGTATAGGTAGTAAACTTATTGAAAGTTAGCAAACGTAGAATTGGTCACTTGAACAATTCATGAAAGAATATTGAAGGAAGAGAGATTTCACATATAAATATACTATCTTGGACATCTTTTGTAATTATGAGCACTCATTAAAGTATGACATGCTAAAAGGTTGATGTCGGACAAGGAAGACAACGCAATGGCTTATGTTTTCTTATATCTGAAATAAAGTATATTGTCATGGATCATCCAACATCTGGAGCTTCCTTTTCCCCCTCATGCTAGCCAAATTCTTTGCACCAAGTAGAGATACTACTTGTGCTTCCAAACATTCCTTAAACCAGTTTTGCCATGAGAGTCCACCATACCTACCTATGGATTGAGTAAGATCCTTCAAGTAAGTTGTCATCAGTGCATGCAATAAAAAAATTGCCCTCTAAATATGTATGATCTATTAATGTGGAGAAAATAAGCTTTATACGATCTTGTGATGTGGAAGAAATAAAAGTGACGGACTTCATAATAAAGGTCCATATCACAAGTGGCAATATAAAGTGACATTCTTTTGCATTAAGATTTTGTGCATCCAACCATAAAAGCGCATGACAACCTATGCTTCCCTCTGTGAAGGGCCTATCTTTTACTTTTATCTTCTACCCTTATGCAAGAGTCATGGTGATCTTCGCCTTTCCTTTTTACATTTTATCCTTTGGCAAGCACATTGTGTTGGAAATATCCTGATATATATATCCAATTGGATGTAAGTTATCATGAACTATTATTGTTGACATTACCCTTGAGGTAAAAGGTTGGGAGGCGAATCTATAAGCCCCTAGATTTCTCTGTGTCTGATTAAAACTTTGAACCCATAAATATCACGTGAGTGTTAGCAATTGTGTAAGTTTAAAAGATAGTTGAGTATGTGGAGTTTGCTAAATCAAAGCTCTGACATAGACCCTTCCTGAAAATAAGATGAATTGCAATTGGTTGATGACTGAGAATATAGTTTGTTAGTTTCAAGAAATTTTATGGTCTATACTTTAACATGTGGATAGCTTGTTACTTGATCATGAAAAGTTTTATGAAGATGAGCTACTATTATGATATAATGATGCTATAAAAAGTGATTGAAACTATCATTGATGAAACCTATGCACTTGCTAGCATTCACACTTCATAAATTATTTCTTTTATCATTTACCTACTCGAGGACGAGCAGGAATTAAGCTTGGGGATGCTAATACGTCTCCAACGTATCTATAATTTATGAAGTATTCATGTTATTATATTATCAACCTTGGATGTTTTATATGCATTTATATGCTATTTTATATGATTTTTCGGACTAACCTATTAACCTAGTGCCTAATGCCAGTTTCTGTTTTGTCCTTGTTTTTGAGTTTTACAGAAAAGGAATATCAAACGGAGTCCAATTGACGTGCCAATTTTTGACGATTTTTATGGAACAAAAGAAGACCCCGGAGTAAAAGAGTTGGGCCAGAAGAGTCCCGGGCATCCACGAGGGTGGGGGCGTCCCCCCCCCCAGGAGCGTGGGCCTGCCTCGTGGACGCCTCGGGCACCTCCTTGACATGAGACCGATGCCAAAAATTCCTATAAATACAGAAACCTCAGAAAATTAACCTAGATCGGGAGTTCCGCTGCCAGAAGCCTCCGTAGCCACCGAAAACCAATCTAGGCCCTCTCTGGCACCCCACCGGAGGGGGCCATCATCACCGAAGGGCATGGAGGAGGATCCCGGAGGGGCCATCATCACCATGAAGGCCAAGGACCAGAGGAAGAACCTCTCCCCATCTAGGGGGGAGGCCATGGAGGAGGAAGCACAAGGGGGAGAAGCTCTCCTCCTCTCTCTTGGTGGCACCGGAGTGCCATCGGGAGGGGAATCATCGCTGCGGTGATCGTCTTCATCAACATCACCATCACCATCATCATCACCATCCTCATCTCTTTTACGTGGTCCACTCTCCCGCACCTCGTTGTAATCCCCACTTGAACATAGTGTTTTATGCCACATATTATGATCCAATGATGTGTTGCCATCCTATGATGTTTTGAGTAGTTCTCCTTTGTCTTTGGGTTGATTTATGATCTAGATTGGTATGAGTTGTATGTTTTACTTTGGTGCTGTCCTATGGTGCCCTCCGTGTCGCGCAAGCATGAGGGATTCCCGCTGTAGGGTGTTGCAATACGTTCATGATTCGCTTATAGTGGGTTGGTGATTGACTGAAACACAAACCCGAGTGAGGGGGTTGTTGTGTATGGGAATAAAGAGGACTTGATTCTCTAATGCTATGGTTGTGTTTTACCTTAATGATCTTTAGAAGTTGCGGATGCTTGCTAGAGTTCCAATCATAAGTGCATATGATCCAAGTAGAGAAAGTATGTTAGTTTATGCCTCTCCCTCATATGAAACTGCAATAGTGAATACTGGTCTTGTTAACGATTGCCTAGGACAATTCCGCATACCGATCCTCCATTATTCCACAGTTGCTATTTATAATATTTAGTAATATATTCTAACTTTATGATAACAGCACTTACTTTCATATTTTAGCTCTCCGATATCATACAAAGTTATCCTCTTCATACCCACAACGTAGTTTTATTTCTTGTTTCTAGTTGGAAGAAACGTTCGGTGTACGTAGAGTCGTATCAGTGGAAGATAGGGCTTGAGAGAATATTGATCTTACCTTTAGCTCCTTGTGGGTTCGACACTCCATACTTATCACTTCCACCTTTGGAAATTGCTACGATGATTCCCTGCACTTGGGGATTATCAGGTGCCATGGGCATCCCCAAGCATAGGCTCTTTCCACTCTTTGTTCCATAATCCATCAAATCTTTACCCAAAACTTGAAAACTTCACAACGCAAAACTTAAAATAGAAAATCTCGTGAGCTCCGTTAGCGAAAGAAAACAAAACACCACTTCAAGGTACTGTAATGAACTCATTATTTATTTATATTGGTGTTAAACCTACTGTATTCCAACTTCTATATGGTTTATAAACTCTTTTACTAGCCATAGATTCATCAAAATAAGCAAACAACACAAGAAAAACAGAATCTGTCAAAAACAGAACAGTCTATAGTAATCTGTAGCTAACGCAACTTCTGGAACCCCAAAAATTCTAAAATAAATTTCTGGACGTGAGGAATTTATCTATTAATCATATGCAAAAAGAATTAACTAAATAGCACTCTCCAAATAAAAATGGCAGCAATTCTCGTGAGCGCTAAAGTTTCTGTTTTTTACAGCAAGATCAAAAAGACTTTCCCCAAGTCTTCCCAACGGTTCTACTTGGCACAAACACTAATTAAACACGAAAAACACAACCAAAGCAGAATCTAGATAAATTATTTATTACTAAACAGGAGAAAAAATCAAGGAATAAAAATAAAATTGGGTTGCCTCCCAACAAGTGCTATCGTTTAACGCCCCTAGCTAGGCATACAAGCGAAGGTAGTCTAGCTATTGCCATCTTTGGTATTAGGGAAGAAAAGAGCAAACTTATTATCTATGGCATTAATATTTCTATTTTGATAAAGCACATGGCCGTTAATGGTAGAAGAAAGATTAAGCATTTTACGAAAATTTGCATCTAAGCTAGCTTTCATCTCTTTGATAGATTCGTTTTGATAGGAGAGCAAAAGAGATGTGGACTCAAACTTCTCATTCATGGGGTGCCCAAATATGGTTTTCATCTTTTCATAAGTATCTACGGCATCCCCTTCAAGAAAACCTTCTTCAAATATAGAATCTAAGACATGCTTAAACGAAGAAGGTAGGGCAACATAAAAGCTCTTTAAGTAAATTTCAATTTGGTATTGGGGCACATAGCTGGCCCGGATCCTTAATAGTCTATCCCAAGCATCTTTCAAAGATTCATCAAGTAAATAACGAAAAATTTCGGAATCATCTTCATCAAAATTATTAATATTCTCATTGATAACTCCGGTAGGTTTTTCCATAGCATCATTATTTATGAGTTTAGAGAGAATAGAAGGATTGTCCAAATTACTAAAACTCGGGAGAGAACCCCAACCCTTTTTGATTCCGACATGGCAAAAGAAAGGTGAGCAGAAAAGAGAGGGCGAATAAAATGGCAAGGGTGAAGTGGGGGAGAGGAAAAGGAGAGGCAAATGGCAAATAATGTAATGCGAGGGATAAGAGTTTGTGATGGGTACTTGGTATGTCTTGACTTAGCAACGGCGCCTGAAATGACTCGTTGTCGGGACTCAAATCTTGACTTGACTTGGCGCGAATCTCCTCGGCAACGGCGCTAGAAATCCTTCTTGCTATCTCTTGAGCACTGCGTTGGTTTTCCCTTGAAGAGGAAAGGGTGATGCAGCAAAGTAGCGTAAGTATTTCCCTCAGTTTTTGAGAACCGAGGCATCAATCCAGTAGGAGATCACACTCAACTCCCATGCACCTACACAAACAAATAAGAACCTCGCAACCAACACGATAAAGGGGTTGTCAAGCCCTTCACGGTCACTTACGAGAGTGAGATCTGATAGATATGATAAGATAATATTTTTGGTATTTTTATGATAAAGAGAAATAAAGATGCAAAGTAAAATAAACGGCAAAGGAAATAACTAAGTATTGGAAGATTAATATGATGAAAGATAGACCCGGGGCCATAGGTTTCACTAGTGGCTTCTCTCAAGAGCATAAGTATTACGGTGGGTAAACGAATTACTGTCGAGCAATTGATAGAATTGAGCATAGTTATGAGAATATCTAGGTATGATCATGTATATAGGCATCACGTCCGCGACAAGTAGACCAAAATGATTCTGCATCTACTACTATTACTCCACACATCGACCGCTATCCACCATGCATCTAGAGTATTAAGTTCATAAGAACAGAGTAATGCTTTAAGGAAGATGACATGACGTAGAGGGATAAACTCATGCAATATGATATAAACCCCATCTTTTTATCCTCGATGGAAACAATACAATACGTGTCGTTTCCCTTTCTGTCACTGGGATCGAGCACCGCAAGATTGAACCCAAAGCTAAACACTTCTCCCATTGCAAGAAAGATCAATCTAGTAGGCCAAACCAAACTGATAATTCGAAGAGACTTGCAAAGTTAAACCAATCATACATAAAAGAATTCAGAGGAGATTCAAATATTGTTCATAGATAAACTTGATCATAAACCCACAATTCATCGGATCTCGACAAACACACCGCAAAAGAAGATTACATTGAATAGATCTCCAAGAAGATCAAGGATAACTTAGTATTGAGATCCAAAGAGAGAGAAGTCATCTAGCTAATAACTATGGACCCGTAGGTCTGAAGTAAACTACTCACACATCACCGGAGAGGCCATGGAGTTGATGTAGAGGTCCTCCGTGATCAATGCCCCCTCCGGTGGAGCTCTGGAAAAGGCCCCGAGATGGGATCTCTCGGGTACAGAAGGTTGCAGTGGTGGAATTAGGTTTTCGTTGTGCTCCTGGATGTTTGGGGGGTACGTGGATATATAGGAGGAAGAAGTACATCGATGAAGCAACGAGGGGCCCACGAGGGTGGAGGGCGCGCCCCCCTGCCTCGTGGCTTCCTCGTTTGTTTCTTGATGCCCAGTCCAAGTCTCCTGGATCACGTTTGTTGAGAAAATCATGTTCCCAAAGGTTTCATTCCGTTTGGACTCTGTTTGATATTCCTTTTCGGCAAAACCCTAAAATAGGCAAAAAAACAGCAATTTGGGCTGGGCCTCCGGTTAGTAGGTTAGTCCCAAAAATGATATAAAAGTGTAAAATAAATCCCATTGACATCCAAAATAGATAATATAATAGCATGGAGCAATCAAAAATTATAGATACATTGGAGACATATCAGCATGTAGTAGTACTCCATCATTGTTCGACTTCCCGAAGAGGCGAAGAGCCAAGCGCAGCCCGGACGCTCGTGTGGCAGTTTCATGTGTAGAGTTGTCTAGGATAGTGTGTACCGTGCATGTAAGCTTAAAATCATTGGGATCGGCTCCATGCTTTTTTTTGATGAAAATATTCTTCTAGCCCTACCTGTCATCCTGGTGATTGTAGTTTGCACGCTCATCTGGTCAAGACAGGAATATATATTTTAATTTGTGGTGGGGTAAATGTTAGAGGTTGCAGCAAATGGAGTATTCTACATTGCGGGTATTTCAGCCAAGTTTAGAGGCAACCATGTGGGGCCAGTGCTATGATGTGTCGCGTCAACTCGTACAACGAGCAGAAGCTTGATTTTGCTACTACACGCCTTCTCCCTCGCCCATGCGCGCGGTGGCTCGCAGACGAGGACATGCTTTTGCTTATACTAATACTACAACAAGCTATCCAACTACTTGTGTATCACTACTCAGTTTTGCCATTAGAAGTTACAACTACTCAAAAATGCCATCGATCCGTGAGATGCCTACTCAAAAATGCAATTAGATATCTCAAAAATGCCATTGTTAAGCTAGGTGTTTGCTCAAAAATGCCATTAGACATTGTGATTTTCACGTCAAACCCATTGACCATGTTACATGACAAAAATAAGTCGATTCTCAGAATGATAAGTGTGGCCCCGCTTGTCAGGATTAACCAAGCGAACAATTTTATAGGAAAATAAGAACGTTGTTGGGATCAAGTGGCCCCACGCTTTATTTTACTGTAGTGAGATAGAGGGAGAGCTGGCATGTTGGTCCATCGGTATTTATGTCATCATAACATGGTAGAAGAGATTTGAGTCACAATAATGGTGTCCAGCACAACACACCCCTGAAATAAAACTAAGCACCCTGAAATTCTTTGACAAAACTAAGCACCCTGAAATTATTTACAACTAAACTGCTGGCTATATGATGTTGGCCATATATATTGTACATATATAATGTGAAGAAACGAGTGGTAGTCGTGGTCCTCAAGCAATTCAGTTGACAAACTGGAAGTGATAAAGAAAAACTTTTACAAACTCTGTTTGATCTTGTTGTTGTAAATATGTAAAGCCATCATTCAAGTTTTCAGCAAAGATTATGAACTAACCATATTCACAATAACATTTTGGTCTCATGTTTACTCATATGAATGGCATAATCAACTAGCGAGCAATTATAGTAAATCTCGGATGACAACACTTTCTAAAAACAATCATAATATGATATAACAAGATGGTATCTCGCTGGCCCTTTCTGAGACCGCAAAACATAAATGTAGAGCACCTCTGAAGTTCAAGGACTGACTAAACATTGTAATTCATGGTAAAAGAGATCCAATCACAGTCATACTCAATGTAAACTAGTAGTAATGCGTGCAAATGACAGCGGTGCTCTCTAACTGGTGATTTTTAATAAGAGGATGATGTCTCAACATAAAAGTAAATAGATAGGCCCTTCACAGAGGGAAGTAGGGATTTGTAGAGGAGCCAGAGCTCGAGTTTTGAAATAGAGATAAATAATAATTTGAGTGGCATACTTTCATTGTCAACATAACAACCGAGAGATCTCGATATCTTCCATGCTACACACATTATAGGCGGTTCCCAAACAGAATGGTAAAGTTTATACTCCCCCACCACCAACAAACATCAATCCATGGCTTTTCTAAAACAACGGGTGCCTCCAACTAACAACAATCCTGGGGGGTTGTTTGCAATTATTTTAATTTAAGCATGGGACTAGGCATCCCGGTTACCAGCCATTTTCTCGTGAATGAGGAGCGGAGTTCACTCCTCGTGAGAATAACCCACCTAGCATGGAAGATATAGACAGCCCTAGTTGATACATGAGCTATTCAAGCATACAAAACATAATTTCAATTGAAGGTTTAGAGTTTGGCACATACAAATTTACTTGGAACGGCAAGTAGATATCGCATATAGGAAGGTATGGTGGACTCATATGGAATAACTTTTTGGGTTTATGGAAGTGGATGCACAAGCAGTATTCCCGCTTAGTACAAGTGAAGGCTAGAAAGAGACTGGGAAGCGACCAGCTAGAGAGCGACAACAGTCATGAACATGCATTAAAATTAATCCACACTGAGTGCAAGCATGAGTAGGATATAATTCACCATGAACATAAATATCATGGAGGCTATGTTGATTTTATTTCAACTACATGCGTGAACATGTGCCAAGTCAAGCCACTCGAATCATTCAAAGGAGGATACCACCCTATCATACCACATCACAACCATTTTAATAGCATGTTGGGACGCAAGGTAAACCATTATAAACTCCTAGCTAATTAAGCATGGCATGAGCAACTATAATCTATAATTGTAATTGCAAACATGTTTCATTCATAATAGGTTGAATCAGGAACGACGAACTAGTCATATTTACAATAACAAGATAGGTCGAGTTCGTACCAGCTTCTCTCATCTCAATCAGTCCATCATATATTGTCATTATTGCCTTTCACTTGCACAACCGAACGGGATGGATAATAATAATAGTGCACGTGCGTTGGACTAAGCTGGACTCTGCAAGCATTCAATACAAGGGAGAAGACAAGGTAATATGGGCTCTTGGTTAGGTCAACAATAATGCATATGAGAGCCACTCAACATTTTCACCATGGTCTTCTCCTCTCGACCCCCAAAGAACAAGAAAAGAAATAAAAATATTTACACGGGAAAGCTCCCAACAAGCAAAAGAAGAACGAGAAATATTTTTGGGTTTTCTTTTAATTATTACTACTACAAGCATGGAAAGTAAACTAGCTAAAAGCTACAACTAAT
Source organism: Triticum urartu (assembly GCF_003073215.2). NCBI lineage: Eukaryota > Viridiplantae > Streptophyta > Magnoliopsida > Poales > Poaceae > Triticum > Triticum urartu. Next base: position 453,903,062 of record NC_053027.1, read on the forward strand.
TTTATTGGTTTTTCTTAAGGTTTTTCAAACACACAAGACGAAGGCTTAAAAAGAAATTAAACTAGCATGGATAATACAATGTAAAAGTATGAGCACTGACAACTGGCATGACTGTGTGAACATGAATGTAATGCCGGTGAGAGATACGTACTCTCCCAAGCTTAGGCTTTTGGCCTAAGTTGGTCTAGGCCCATGGCTCAAAGCAGCCCTCTCCGGTGTACGGAGGAGTGTCCTCTGGGTGCCACTGGTTGGCGATCTCCTCTAGATCCCACTGATAAACAGACTGTCGATAAGGGTTAAGGGATGGCTCCGGCTCAGGCTCTAGAGCTGGTGTCAGGCTCTAGTATGCATAAACGGCCTCCGGCAAAATGAGGTATGTGCCTGAAAACATGTTAAACAAAGAGGGCGTAGACAAGGTAATAATCTCACAGTAATTTTTATCAAATATCAATTTATACTTAAGCATCTTCTTCTTATCTTTAACAATGAAATCATGTGCTATTATACTCTTATAATCTAGAAAAATAGGGGCAGCAACTTTTCCTCTCTCTCATAATGCCTAATAGGTATCCTAAAGTGTGCAGCAAGGTGCAAAGCAAATATGCCTCCGAAGATGGAGCACTTTGTACAGTTCAGATTTAATCGTTTAGCAACAATAGCGCCTAAACTGAAAGTGGTATCGCGAAACAAAGCATGGCACAAAATAACAATATCAGGAGCTGCCGGGGTTGCTGATCCACGGGCACCTATGGGACCGGCGGACCGAGTCCCTTTTGGTTCGGCGGGGGGCGGAGGTTGCGCAAAGAGCAGATCGAGGCGAAGCACGCGGGCGATTTACCCAGGTTCAGGCCGCACGGATGCGTAAAACCCTACTCCTGCTTTGTGGATTGGTATTGATTTCTAGCTCGGGAGCGAGATCGAGCGTGAGTGTGTGGAAAATGCTGAACCTCGCGAGAGCTCTCGAAATGGCCGACCCCCTCTACGTTGCACACGGGCCTCCTTTTATACTCAAGGGGTTACCGACATAGAGCAACGGGGGCCAAGGGCAAAAATGGAAAGGGTGCTGTGGGTAGGCACAGCTAGGTGCTGTAGTAGGCATAGCTAGGTGCTGTAGTAGGCACAGCTAGCTGCTATAGTGTTATCATACCTAACCCTGACGGCAGGGGACAAGGGCATTAAATGCCCATCTGTGTTGCCTAGACAGCACCGAAAGGGACCGCTAGGGACGCCACCGTCTTGCCATGATGGTTGTCTTGTCAGCGCCTGCGCGCCACCGCACGCCCCTAGCTGCGCAGCCTCCTACCACGTGCGCTCGGGAGGGGCCCCGGACCGACACGTGGGTGGATGTGCTGGAGCGCGGGCGTGGAGTGGGGGCTTGCCGCGGCAAGAGCCTTGCCGCGGCCGTCGACTTGTCACTTCCGGGAGCTTGTCGCTCACCGGGCCTTGTCGGGGTGCGTAGCGCGCCGCGGCAAGTTCCTTGGAATGCCTCGGACGGCCTTCCCGGCAAGCGCCTCTTGCCGGGGCCTTGGAACGCTTCTGATGGCCTTCCCGGCAAGCTCCTCTTGCCGGGGTCTTGCCTTCTTCCCGGCAAGCTCCTCTTGCCGGGGTCTTGTCTTGAGTACTTTGTTCTTGAATGGTCTTCAAAGGGATCACAGAGGATCTTGGCGGTGACCTGGCAGGCTTTGCCGTGGGACGCTGCGACTGCCCGTGCACAAGTTCGGGGTACTAAGGGTACCCCTACTTTAGTACACCGACAGGAGCCCCCGGGCCTGGGCCAGACACGGTGCCGAGCGCTATTGGGCCAGGCCCAAAACAGTGCACGGGCACGCGCGGCCTAGGTTACACCGAGTCTTCCTCCGCCGCCGCATCGCCCCCCTGCAAGAGCGGGGGAGGCCAACTTGGGAGTTCAAGAACGCGGCAGACATTATGAGGCTGCGGCCGGGCCTCAACTTCAACTTCACAGTTCTGGAGCTCCATGCGATGCTGCAGGAGCTGTTCAGATATGACCCCCAGCATCCCGAGGTGTTCAGGTTGCCGGGGGGCGTCGTGCCTTTGTGCAACAACTCCGCGCTCGACCGCATCCGCGCAATGATGCCGGAATGCGACTCGCACGGGATTGTGCCAACTTGGCAGGAGCCTGCCGACGAGGTCGTGCAGCACTTCTTCGACAACTTGGTGGAAGTGGCAGTCCGCCCCGACGAGAAGGATGGCCTTACCCGCGACACCACCGACGCGGAGATGGCGCGCATCGCCACCAGGCTGGAGGAGGCGGCGGAAGCCGCGGCCGCGGGCGAGTTTGGGTTCACCACCGCGGAAGCAGACGCAGCAGAAGTGGCGAGCCGTGGCGAGCAAGGGGAGTCTGCCGGCAAGGAGGCGCTTGCCGGGCAGGATGCTGAGCCGAGCGAGCCTACCAAAGATACGGGCATCTCGCGGCGAGTCGACTCCTCTTCCTCCTTGCCTCCGGACGGCCCACCAGAATCAGAGGCCCCAACGCCCCCCAGGAGGCGTCTCCGCAGGGTTGGCGATGAGGCGGAGCGGCAAGCGGGTCAACAGTCGCCACGCCGTGGGACGCGCTCGACCACGGCAAACACCGTTGCCGCGGGAGCGCCTCATGCTACGACGGCAACTGGAGCGGGGTCCAGCCGGACCACCGCTTCGGTCCCTGCCGCTTCCCGTGCCGTGCCGACAGCCGGAGCGGGGTCTTCTCAGACCGCCACCACTGCTCCCGCTAAGCGGCCAAGGGAAGCTTCTCCTCCGCCTCCTCGCTCTGGGAGCGCGCCGGGCTTCGACTTCTCTGCGCTGAGCTCTGACGAGGAGGATGAAGAAGAGTAAGCTTCTCTTGCTGCACTCGCATTTCTTCGGCTTTTGTTGTTGTTCTTGTTTCTCAATTGCTTTTCCCTGAACCTGCTCCTTTTTAGGACTCTGGCCCAGAGAGCGGCAAAGAGAGCTAAGGCCCCGGTGGTCATCATCGAGGACGTGTCCACTGCGACAACGGGTGGCACGCCCGAGACAACCTTGCCGGACCTGGCGACTTTCCTCCATGGCAGCCCCCAGCGTAAGTGTGTGAACTACTTGCCGTGGTGAGGCGCGCATGGGTACTTGTCTTTGCTGATATCTGCTTGTTGCTTTGTGTAGGAGCAGAGCAGCCTCACCAGGAGCGTCCGGAGATAGCCCCCGGCATGCCATCTGCTTCAACTACGCCGCCCAGGGAAAATTCTCCGGCAAGAGATTCTCCGGCAGGGGGTGGCTCTCCGGCAAGGGGAAGCTCTCCGCCAAGGGACGGCGCCAGCATCCCCCCAGCGGCAGAGACCATGGCCGCCGAGCCCAGCGCAGGTAATCTTCTTGCTTCAGAATTTCCCTTGGGTTCTTCTTCTGATCTTCTTGAGTTTTTGGCTGGATCTTGTTTGACTCTTCCCCCCTTTGCCGGCCGTCAGATCCATCTGCTGCGGAGCGGATGGAGACCGAGGTCGCCACCGAGGACGTAGCCGGTGGTGGCGACGCCGCCGGTGCCGAGGCCGCCAAGGCTGGCGCCGCGGCGGCTGGCGAGGGATCTGGCGATCGTACTGATGGCCCAGAGGCCGCAGGAGCGCCAGGCGCTGCACCGACCGCTGACCCGTCCGCCAAGGCCGCAGTGCCAAGCACCGAGGAGACCCAGCCGGGCATTTACTTGAAAGCCGGCGAAGGCGTCTTCATCAACCTCGCCTGGGCATCAAGCTCCAGGGCGCCGGTCGAGGGGGAGGTCTTCGACGGGGAAGTGCTTGCCTCCGCGGGTCTGAAGCTGGTCGACGCGCCGAGCAGCAGCAGCGAGCCCGAAGAGGAGCGGCTGCTGCGCAGGTTGATGTCGCTCTACCGCGCGCGACAAGCCAAGCTGGAGTCCCGCGAGGCGCTTGTCGCGAAGGCGGGAGCAGACATCGAGAAACGCGCAGACGAGCTCGGGGGTTTCCACCGGGAAGCTCTCCGATCCCTGGCGGAGGAACGGGAGCAGCTCGCTGAGGCGAAGAAGGCCTTTCTCCTCGAGAAGGCCGAAGCCGAAGAGCTGCAGCGACTGGCCGCCGTGAAGCTAGCCGCGGAAGAGGGTGAGCAGGCGCAGCGGAAGGTCAACCTCGACGCTCACGAGGAGGAGCTTGCCGCGCGCGAGGAGAAGCTGGGCGGAGCCCTCAAGCAAGCGGAGGATGCTGCCGCCGCTGCCGAGGCCGCCAAAAAGGTGCTGGAGATGAAGGTGGTGCAGCTGGAGGCTGACCGCAAAGCATATGGCGAAGAGCTTAGCGCCGCCAAGGACTCCAACGCCGCCCTCGAGTTGAGGCTGGTCGCTTTGACCAAGGCGCTGGACAGCGCCAAGGAGCGGGAGGCGGCCCTAAAGAAGGAGATCGATGCCGACAAGGCGTTGCTGGAGAGTGCTGCCACCACCCAAAACGCCTTTAGGGATACGGTGGAGCACTGGACGGAGAGCCTCGTGAACGCCGCTGGGGACATCGATAAGGAGCTGGCGCAGTTGGGGGTGGAGGACTTCGGGTACTCCTCCGACGAGAACCTCCAACCCAGCGCCAAGCTCACTATGTTCTTCCAAGGCGTGGCGACGGCGCTCCAGCGGCTCCGGGATGAGATCCCGAAGCGGCTGGCCGACGAGTCACGCGAGATCTGTGCGGGAGCCCTTCAGAAGGTGTTGATGAAGGTGGCCTTCCGCAATCCAGGCCTCCGCCTCTACAACGTCCTCAGATCCTTGCCGCCTGATATCGATCAGGAAGAGCTCAAGGCCCTTGTCGCACCCATTGTGGACAAAGTGAGCGGGATCAAGAGGGTCGAGGGCGACCGCGTCGACTAGGCCGCCGGCTTCCTTCTTTCCTTGTCGCTGCTAGCTATGTCATAGAAAACATTTATTAGAGCTGCGACAAGCTATTTTGTAATATAACTTTCTTCTGGGTAGCCATTGCAATGTTATTCCCTTTACTTGACTCCTCCCTTTGTATGTTTTTGCCCTACGCTTTTAGGGAACTTGCCAGTGCAGGCATCAAGACCGCGAGCGCTGAGCGCGGAACTGGCGGTGCCGCTACCAGCAAGAAACCTAGTCGCAGCCAGCTGCAGCTCACTTAAGTTGCTGAGCGGGGCTCGAAGCAAAGTAAGGGCGCGGCTAGTGTAGCAACTAGCCGCAGCTAACTTACGTTGTTGAGCAGGCTCAAAACAATGTAAGGGGGCGGCTAGTGTAGCAACCAGCCGCAGCTCACCTAATGTTGTTGAGCGAGCTCGAAACAACGCAAGGGCGCAGCCAGCTACGAGTTGGCTCCTCCGCGCACAGGTTTCCCATACAAAGTGCAGTCGTTCAAGGGAGATAACTTAAAATTTAAAAAACTTGGCTGCTCAAACTTTGGCAACTTAGCTTTTCTGTCGTTTGCTTCCCGGCAAGGCGAAATTCTTGAACGACGCCTGGTCCATACCCTTCTCTTCTCCCTTCCCCCCCGGCAAACATGTGGGCGAGGGATCCTTTCTTTCCTTGGAAGAAGGAAGAAAAGAAAGAAGAGAAAATAAAGATATAGAGCCTAGCAGCTCGTTATCTCTTGCCGTGGGGTTGGTGCTGCACAAATGTCAGATCATATATGCCAGAAAATAGAAAGCATAAAATCGACAAAAGGCGCGGAGCACGCGAGCTCTGCTGCGCACGGGATCTGCGCCCGGCCTCGTACAAAGGATCACATGCAACAGCAGCAAGACTTTGTACAAGAGGTGGTTGCCGGAATGGGTTCCGGCAACCGCGCCTTACGGGTAAAACTTACGAAGATGCTCGATGCTCCAGGAGTTGCTCACTGGGATGCCATCTTCGGTCCCAAGGCGGATAGCGCCGGGCCCTGTGACTCGTTTCACCTGGTAAGGGCCTTCCCACTTCGGCGTCAACTTTGTATGTTTTTGCCCTACGCTTTTTAGGGAACTTGCCGGTGCAGGCATCCGGACCGCGAGCGCTGGGCACGGAACTGGCGGTGTCGCTACCGGCAAGAAACCTTGTCGCAGCCAGCTGCAGCTCACTTAAGTTGCTGAGCGGGGCTCGAAGCAAAGTAAGGGCGTGGCTAGTGTAGCAACTAGCCGCAGCTAACTTACCTTGTTGAGCAGGCTCAAAACAATGCAAGGGCGCGGCTAGTGTAGCAACTAGCCGCAGCTCACCTAATGTTGTTGAGCGAGCTTGAAACAACGCAAGGGCGCAGCCAGCTACGAGTTGGCTCCTCCGCGCACAGGCTTCTCATACAAAGTGAGCCGATCCACGGGGGAGATAACTCAAAAATTAGAGATATGGTTGCTCAGGCTTTGGCAACTTATCTGTTCTGGGTGTGTTGATGTGCATGGTGGTCTTGGGCACTCCGAGATACACCAGCTCGATCTTGATCCAGCGAGCGCATGGTACCGTGAGTACCATGACGCTGCCGGTCCCGCGCCTCCTGAGATGGGCGCGGTGCATGCACGGACACCGAGGTCTTGGAGTGCGCCCGGTCGTTGTGGGAGCCGGCTACGCCGCCGGCGGGCAGCGCAGCCTTGCCCTGGGACCTGGCAGCACCGCGAGTTCCCTCGTCGACGCGTGTTCCTCCGCCGGCGCCTGCCCCACCATCTGTTTGCTCCGGCGGTGGGTGGCTTGGCGCGGACGGAGCAGCTGCCTCCGAAACTTTCTTCTTCGATGGCATGTTGATGAAGAAGATGAAGATCTAGCTCGCAAGAACGCCGGATCTGATTCACACCACTTCGACGCCCCCTACCTGGCGCGCCAGAGATGACGGGGTTGCTGATCCACGGGCACCTATGGGACCGGCGGACCGAGTCCCTTTTGGTTCGGCGGGGGGCGGAGGTTGTGCAAAGAGCAGATCGAGGCGAAGCACGCGGGCGATTTACCCAGGTTCAGGCCGCACGGATGCGTAAAACCCTACTCCTGCTTTGTGGATTGGTATTGATTTCTAGCTCGGGAGCGAGATCGAGCGTGAGTGTGTGGAAAATGCTGAACCTCGTGAGAGCTCTCGAAATGGCCGACCCCCTCTACATTGCGCACAGGCCTCCTTTTATACTCAAGGGGTTACCGACATAGAGCAACGGGGGCCAAGGGCAAAAATGGAAAGGGTGCCGTGGGTAGGCACAGGTAGGTGCTGTAGTAGGCACAGCTAGCTGCTACAGTGTTATCATACCTAACCCTGACGGCACGGGACAAGGGCATTAAATGCCCGTCTGTGTCGCCTAGACAGCACCGAAAGGGACCGCTAGGGACGCCACCGTCTTGCCACGATGGTTGTCTTGTCAGCGCCTGCGCGCCACCGCACGCCCCTAGCTGCGCAGCCTCCTGCCACGTGCGCTCGGGAGGGGCCCCGGAGCGACACGTGGGTGGATGTGCTGGAGCGCGGGTGTGGAGTGGGGGCTTGCCGCGGCAAGAGCCTTGCCGCGGCGGTCGACTTGTCGCTTCCGGGAGCTTGTCGCTCACCGGGCCTTGTCGGGGCGCGTAGCGCGCCGCGGCAAGTTCCTTGGAATGCCTCGGACGGCCTTCCCGGCAAGCGCCTCTTGCCGGGGCCTTGGAACGCTTCTGATGGCCTTCCCGGCAAGCTCCTCTTGCCGGGGTCTTGCCTTCTTCCCGGCAAGCTCCTCTTGCCGGGGTCTTGTCTTGAGTACTTTGTTCTTGAATGGTCTTCAAAGGGATCACGGAGGATCTTGGCGGTGACCTGGCAGGCTTTGTCGCGGGACGCTGCGACTGGCCGTGCACAAGTTCGGGGTACTAAGGGTACCCCTACTTTAGTACACCGACAGGAGCACTGAGATTTCCACTGTTCCTGCGACCAATTAAGCATCTACTAGCAAATATTGCAAAGTAACGTAGAACAGGAAAATGTATGCTAGTAATTCTTGCATCGGAAACTTTCCTCGTTTCCCTATAGCAATCGTATCAATAAACCCCTCCACATCATTACGATGTGGTTCCTCTATGCTACCCTCAAACGGTATCTTACAGACACGACAAAAATCATATAGTGACATCTCCTTAACCTCATCATATAAATGAAATTCCACCGAAGGTGGTGATTTCTTAGCATGGAAGTAAAAAATTTGCATGAAAATATAGTGAGGAGGAGATGCTATTCGCGCTGGTCGCGGAGGAAGTTGATGAGGCCTGCATTCTCAGCCAAATAATAAAAGTCATCATAAACCCCGGTTGCTCTCAAGAACTCATCACAAGGCCATTCACACGGCCAAACCTCCGCAGTGCGAGGGAGATTATATTTGGGCTTCTTATTCTCTTCACTTTGCTTATCCTTCGAGCTTCGACTCGAAGATCCCCTCAACAATCTCTTCATCATTTCCTCTGAAAAATTTCTGAAAATTTTAGTGACTCAAAATAAAATTGAATCAAACTCAACAAGATTGATAGCAACTACTCCTACAAGTGCCTCGAGGCCATATCATGCATTAAAACTACTTTTGACCACATAAATTTGACAAGCAGAATCAAGAACAGGGTCACCTAAGCGGAAAAATTTTGCAATAAATAAAGCACTAGAACAAAAACTAATTGGACCATTGGAGGAGTCACATACCGAAGAACAATCCCCCAAAGCAGTTTTGCGAATGGAGCTTTGAGCAAGGAGATTGAAAATGGCAGCAAGATGATCTAGAACTCGGGTTTGAGCTGGTGGATGATTTTTTTTCTGGAGGAAGACGAAGTGTGTGGGTGCTGGAATAAGTGGAGGGGGCCCACGTAGGGTCCACGAGGTAGGGGGTGCGCCCCAGGGGGTGGGCACGCCCTGGACCCTCGTGGCCAGGTGTTGTGGCCCCCAGGTGTGTTCTTAGTGCCAAATATTCTTAAATATTCTACAAAAAATCATCTAAAATTTTTAGGACATTTGGAGAACTTTCATTTTCAGGGTATTTTTTATTGCAAGGATAATTCAGAAAACAGACAGAAAATACTATTTTTGCTTTATTTAATCTAAATACAGAAAGTAAAAGGAGGGTGCAGAGAGTTGTGCTTTCTAACTTCATCCATCTCATGCCATCAAAAGGAATCCACTAACAAGGTTGATCAATTCTAGTTAACAAACCCTTTCTGAATCGCATGAAACCGGAGAATTTTCGAATAACACTAATTTACCTCAGCGGGGATATGCACATCCCCAACAATAAGAATATCATATTTCTTCTTGACAGTAGGAAGAGGGAATTCAAAACCTCCAATAGTAATCGTTGAAGTTTTTCCAATAGAATTAATACTGTGGACTTGAGGTTGTTTCCTCGGAAAGTGTACCGTATGCTCATTACCATTAACATGAAAAGTGACATTGCCTTTGTTGCAATCAATAACAGCCCCTGCAGTATTCAAAAAGGGTCTACCAAGAATAATAGACATACTATCGTCCTCGGGAATATCAAGAATAACAAAGTCCGTTAAAATAGTAACGTTTGCAACCACAACAGGCACATCCTCACAAATACCGACAGGTATAGCAGTTGATTTATTAGCCATTTGCAAAGATATTTCAGTAGGTGTCAACTTATTCAAATCAAGTCTGCGATATAAAGAGAGAGACATAACACTAACACCGGTTCCAAGATCACATAAAGCAGTTTTAACATAGTTTCTTTTAATGGAGCATGGTATAGTTGGTACTCCGGGATCTCCTAGTTTCTTTGGTATTCCACCCTTAAAAGTATAATTAGCAAGCATGGTGGAAATTTCAGCTTCCGGTATCTTTCTCTTATTTGTAACAATATCTTTCATATACTTAGAATAAGTATTCATTTTAAGCATATCAGTCAAACGCATACGCAAAAAGATAGGTCTAATCATTTCAACAAAGCGCTCAAAACCCTCATCATCTTTTTTCTTGGATGGTTTAGGAGGAAAAGGCATGGGTTTCTGAACCCATGGTTCTCTTTCTTTACCGTGCTTCCTAGCAACGAAGTCTCTCTTATCATAACGTTGATTCTTTGATTGTGGGTTATCAAGATCAACAGCAGGTTCAATCTCTACATCATTGTCATTGCTAGGATGAGCATCAACATGAACATCATCATTAACATTATCACTAGGTTCACGTTCATTACCCGATTGTGTTTCAACATTAGAAATAGAAATATCATTGGGGTTCTCAGGTGTGTCAGCAACAGGTTCACTAAAAGCATGCAGAGTCCTATCATTTTTCTTTTTTCTTCTTTTAGAAGAACTAGGTGCATCAACATTAGTTCTCTAAGAATCTTGCTCAATTCTCTTAGGGTGGCCCTCAGGATACAAAGGTTCCTGAGTCATTTTACCCCTTCTAGTCACAACTCTAACAGCATTTTCATTTTTCTTATTATCTAATTCATTGAGCAAATCATTCTGAGCTTTAAGTACTTGTTCTACTTGAGTGGTAACCATAGAAGCATGTTTACTAAAAAATTTAAGTTAACATTTGACTCTAGACATATAATTACTCAAGTGTTCAATCATATAAGCATTACGTTTCAATTGTCTACCAACATAAGCATTGAATTTTCTTGTTTAACAATAAAATTATCAAACTCATCTAAGCATTTTCTAGCAGACTTATAGTGTAACATCCCAAATTTTTAATTTGGAATGTTATACATTAGATCATCATTGCATATCATATTTTATTGCATTTTGGCTAGATCCTAGAAATCCTACGCAACTCAAGGACCCTTGGAGGGAGTTGGGGATTTCGTTATTTTCATATTTGGGTTTTCTCAAATTTTGAAAATAGGATCATTTGATTTTATTTATTTTATCTTCAATTATTTCAATTATAAAAATAAGAGAGAGGGAATAAAATGACTTTCCCAACATAAAGAAATATTGAGGATTTAATAAAAAAACAAATAAGATTTTATTTCAGAGTTTTCTCGCTATTTTATTTGAATTAGGAAAAAATTCGCTTTTTTTCACAATTGCATTTAGGCCCCAAATAAATGTTCATCTTGTCTGGCTTGATTTCAGAAGTTGGGGAAAATTTATTTTGGGATTTTTGGAGTTTGGTTACTATTTCTTTTATCTGTTTTTCTGCGTGAAATAATTATAAAAAAACAAACGAACCGACCTAACCGGGTCGTGTCCGACTAGGACTCTGGCCCGGCCGGCCCTTATAAGCCGGGGAGGCCGACCCCATATCCCACCCCGAGCCGCCCCGCCACCCCAAACCCTAGCGTCGACGCCGTCGCCGCCGCCGACGCCGCCGCCCGGAGCCGCTCCGCCGCCGACCCTGCCGCCCACCGGAGGCCCCGCCCGACGCCGGAACCGCCACGCCGCCGCCATCCCGCCGCCGCCGGATTCCTCGAGAAAACCGACTGGTTTTTGTTCAGTTTTTTTAAAAAAAAACCTAGATCTGTTTTTATTATATAGATCGGTTTTTTCGGTTTAGTTTTTTTAGCGAACGCCCGTTCGTTCGTTCGTTTTAACGAACGGTTTTCGTCTTTTAGCCGCAGTTAGCAAACGTTCGTTCGTTAGCCTGTTCGTCCTCGTTTATCAGAATCGGGCGATTCAAGCGCCTAGAGTTTCGTCTCGAGACCCTCTTTCCGTTTAACCAACTCAAACAAGATTTTGCTTCTGTAAAATTTGACTTAGGTCCAGATTAGTAAACGAAGCATGTTTCTTTCGCCATTTGACTTTCATTGTTTCGTTCGAATTGTTTCTTTTTGCAAACCGGAGTTCTTAAGTTGAACTTTCTGGTTAGATCTCTTATTTGGGTTTTACCTGTGCATTAGATGAGTGCTTATGGTGTGCTTGTTTTTTTGCGATAGAGTACCCAGAGTGCGCCGCTTGCTACTTCGAATCTCTAGGTTTCACGGATCATCAGCAAGGCAAGTAACACTTTGATCATACCTCTTACTACCCAGTTTTATTGCATTAGATCAATCCTAAAACAATTGCATGGTTAGGATCTAAATTAAATTGTGGGTTCGGGAAGTCGATGAGGTAGTGCCTATTCACCTATTTATAATCAAACCCTGGGAGTTACTTCTACGTTATGCTTATATTGCTATGCTATGCTCGTAGACGTGGTTTGGGTTTGAGTGTTTTCATGACAGATGTGAGATTGTTTAGTTAATGGTTAACTTAAGGTGGCAACTCTAATACACATCTGGGTGGATTGAGGCACCTGGGTATTCCAGCGATTGCCTGTTTTTCTTTATGGACCGCCACCTAGGCTCAAAGGGATCATGAGATTTTCATACTAGAAACTTCCGTGTGCAGCCACAAGCTACTATGGGCTCTAGCATAGTTGATTAAGTCGTGTGAACTCTTACAGTGGTAGACTAGCAGATGTAGGGGAAAGTAGGTGTAATGGTCTACCCGATCGTAAGGTGCTAGCACTTCTGAAAAACTATGTCTCGGTCATCCGTTTCTCAAACACCATGTAGTGCGAGAATCCCAACGAAGGAGATCGAGTCTTGTGGGGAAAAGTGCGCAAACCTCTGCAGAGTGTATAAACTAATCATGGTTAGCCGTGTCCCCGGTTATGGACAACTTGAGTATCTAGTACTTGGATTATCATGTGAATCTCATCGTGTGACTTTAATTAATTTTGTTGGGTTTTAATGATGATGTTTAATTGGGATTGAGAGGGTGTCTACGCTCTCAATGTTTAACAACCACCATGATAGTTAAATAAAATGTATTCCTTTGCAGTAGGGAAAACTGGCTTTACGCAAAATTGTAACCATAGAGCTTTCCACCAGCCATATATGCATGTAGTATAGCCTACTCTGTTCACTACTCTCTATGTGTTACATTGCCAGCATATTCCATGTGTTGACCCGTTTTCGGGCTGCAACGTTCATGTTGCAGACTTTTCAGACGACGAATAAGGAGCCTTACGTCGTGGTTCTATACTCAGTGATGCCGTTGGAGTTGATGGACTCACTTATCTTCCAAGCCTTCCGCTGTTATCGTTATTAGATGGCCTTAAGCCATATTATTTGTAATAAGTTCTCTTCTGAGACATTCGATATAATAAGTGTGTTATTGCTACTCTGTTATAAATCCTTCAAGTACTATGCGTGTCAGCATTACTGATCCAGGGATGACACTGAAGCACAAAGATCAGACTGTTTGAGGTCTGGTCGCTACAAGATGGTATCAGAGCACACGCTGATTGTAGGACACGACCACTAAGATAAAGACCTAGATCACTACTCTCTTCTCATTTCTGACTCCTCATCTTTTATACTCTTCTGGATGGCAGATGCAAGGAACAAGTTCACGCAACCGGATGAAGATACACCCTTTGGACGCGACCTGAAGGAAGTCACTAAGTACCTAAACATCAGAGTACCAAGCTTCACCGGGACCTACAACGCCACTTTACCCGAGGAGGAGCACTGGATGATTCAAGTTCAAGTTCCCGGAAGGACGTTCGCGCCAGTCACCGAGCCCATAGAGTTTTCCTTTGATGTACCAACCTGGAGTCTAGGAAAGAGCATGGCAGCCCACATTACCATGGGACGTATTGGAGAAGTTTACCGCAATGATCTCAAGGATACTATCTATCAGATTTGTGGGCACCGAGATGAGCACTGGGAGATGATCAGCATTAGGAAGGATAGATCAATCGCAGCTTTTATCCAAGAGTTAAATCAGCACATTCGACGTCAGGAGAACCAGATGTGTGCAGGCATGATAGATCTGAAGAAGGCAATGACAAGGATCACGGAGCTGGAGGAAGAACTCAAGGCTACTCGTGAAGATTATGAGGAGCAAATCGTCGTACTAGTGGAGAGGAATGACGATCTGGAATGGAAGCTAGGAGAATTCATGGGGGACCCCACACCAGTAGAAGAAGACGAAGAACCCAAGGAGATTCGCCCGGAGGACTACATCATCATCGACGACACCGACTCTGACCTGAGCGATGATGACTTTGAAAACGAAGCTGGAGCAGATATCATGGAGTCTGCAACCGAGGAATATTTTTAGTAGACCACCACATCAGTAGTAGTATTGCACCATGTAAATAGAGTAGTCCGATGCACTTTAACGATAGTTCTAGACCGATTGTCTGCCTTGCTTGAGTGAATGAAGTGATTTTGTTTGCATTTTGCCTCATGTGCATATGAGTAGTGTTTTCTCTCTAGACCTCAATCTATTCTATATTCTCATCTTTTCTAAACCCTCAGATGCCTCCGAGACGTGACCCCAGATTTACCTTTCCACTGGAGCTCACTCAGTTGATCCAGCAGCAGAATGCATTGATGCAGTTGCTAGTCCAGAATCAGAATCAGGGGAACAACAACAACAACAACCCACCACCACCACCACCTATTGATCACTTACCCCGTTTCCTTAGACTGAATCCGCCGGTGTTCTCTAGTAGCACCGAGCCGATAGTGGCAGATGATTGGCTCCGCAAGACAGGGAGGGAATTGACCACAGCAGGATGCACAGATGCAGAAAAGGTGCGTTTTGCCGCACATCAGCTTGAAGGACCCATAGCATCATGGTGGGAGAATTTCACAGCCACTTATCCTATCGACACTGTCACATGGGATCAGTTTCAGCAGGCTTTCCGTACTGCCCATGTTTCAGCAGGAGCTATGGCCATGAAGAAGCGTGAGTTTCGCAACTTGCTCCAAGGAGGACGGACAGTTGGCCAATATGTGGATGACTTTAGTAAGTTAGCACGTTATGCCCCGGATGACGTTGCTATGGATGCAGCTAAGCAGGAGAAATTTCTAGAAGGACTGAATGAAGAGTTGAGCATGCAGTTGATGGTAGCAACTTTCAACAACTACCAGGAGTTGGTAGATCGTGCTCTTATGATTGAAGGGAAGCAGCAACAGATTGAGAACCACAAGAGGAAGTATGGACAAGGGAAATACAATTCAGGAGCTCAGCGGAAGCCACGTTTTACCCCGAAATCGGGAGGACATTTTCAGCATACCCATGGAGGAGGGAGTTCGCATAATCATAATGGCCCCAAGAATGGTAATGGGAATGGGGGAAGCAACGGTCATAACTGTACCAACCCATCAACCCCAGCCAAGAGAGACCTAAGCCAAGTCACTTGTTATAACTGTCAGAAGACCGGATGTTATGCCAATGAATGTCCTGAAGCCCAGAATGGAAATGACAATGGAAGCTCTGGGAAGAAACCAAACCCTTTCAACAGGGGACAGGTGAACCACGTTAACGTGGAAGAGGTTGAAGCCCAGCCAGATGCAGTAATAGGTAAGTTTTTGGTTAAGTCATTTACTGCAATCGTTCTTTTTGATACTGGTGCATCGCATTCATACATATCAAGGGGATTTGTGGATAAGTAAAAACTGCCCACCAAGGTTCTTAGAACACCTATGTTAGTAAGCTCACCAGGAGCGGAGTATATGGCCAGTAGAGGATGTTTTCAAGTGCCACTGAGTATAGGTAGGCATGTATTTCCCTCAGATTTGATCATTTTGGAATCGCAAGGTTTGGATGTAATTCTGGGTATGGATTGGCTATCGATGTATGGAGGAAACATCGATTGCGCCAGTAAGTTGATTTTGCTTACCACCCTAGAGGGAACAAGGATCAAGTATGTATCACGACATGTGCCGAATAGGACTCAAGTAAATTCCTTAACAGGAGTTGTGCAGGAGGAAGTACCGGTGGTAAAGGATTTTCTAGATGTATTTCCAGAAGAGTTGCCAGGCATGCCACCGGATAGAGACATTGAGCTTTTGATTGAGCTTTTGCCGGGCACAGGGCCAATATCTAAGAGACCGTACAAAATGCCTGCAAAGGATTTGGAGGAGATTAAGAAGCAGATTAAGGAGTTACTGGATAAGGGTTATATTCGCCCAAGTTCATCACCTTGGGGATCACCTGTACTTCTAGTGGAAAAGAAGGATGCATCGTTAAGGATGGTTGTTGAATATCGAGGATTGAATGAAGTGACGATCAAGAATAAGTACCCACTTCCAATGATTAATGATTTGTTTGATCAATTGCAAGGAGCTAAGGTATTTTCCAAGATCGATTTGCGATCAGGATACCACCAGTTGAAGATTCGAGAGCAGGACATACCTAAGACAGCTTTTACCACATGGTACGGGCTGTATGAGTATACCGTTATGTCATTTGGTCTGACTAACGCACCTGCCTATTTTATGAACATGATGAACAAAGTGTTTATGGAGTTTTTGGATAAGTTTGTCGTAGTATTCATTGATGATGCTCTGGTTTACTCGAAGAATGAAGAGGAACATAAAGAACATTTGCATTTGGTACTTGCTAAGCTCAGAGAACATCAGTTATACGCCAAGTTCAGCAAATGTGAGTTTTGGTTGAAGGAAGTTGCATTCCTCAGACATGTTATATCCGGAGAAGGAATAGCAGTAGATCCCACCAAGGTTGTCAATGTGACAAATTGGGAAGCCCCAACAACAGTTGGTGAGATCCAGAGTTTTCTTGGACTCGCAGGATACTACCGGAGATTCATTGAAAATTTCTCGAAGATTGCAAAACCTATGACAGAGTTGTTGAAGAAGGATACCAAGTTCAAATGGACTAAGGAATGTGAGGCCAGTTTCCAGGAGTTGAAGAAACGTTTGGTTACCTCGCCCGTGTTGATTCTGCCAGATCAGCGCAAGGATTATGAGGTATATTGCGACGCTTCACATCGAGGACTTGGAGTAGTGCTTATGCAGGAGGGTAGAGTTGTTTCATATGCCTCACGACAGCTTAAGCCCCATGAGTTGAATTATGCTACTCACGACTTGGAGTTAGCAGCCGTAGTGCATGCTTTGAAGACATGGAGACATTTTCTCATCGGAAACCATTGTGAGGTGTACACGGATCACAAGAGTTTGAAGTACATCTTCACGCAGAAGGAGTTGAATCTCAGGCAAAGGAGATGGTTGGAGCTCATCAAGGATTATGATATGAGATTGCATTATCATCCCGGAAAGGCTAACATAGTAGCTGACGCATTGAGCCGCAAGAGTCATGTCAACACACTAATGACTGGAGAGTTACCAAAAGAATTAGCCAAGGATCTTCGTGAACTATGTTTGGAGATAGTTCCGAGAGGCTATGTAGCAGCATTGGAGATTCAGTCTACTCTGATGGATAAGATCAGCGAAGCTCAGAAGACCGACAAGGAAATTGCCACCATAAAGGAGAAGGTGAGCAAGGGAAAAGTTAAAGGATTTCATGAGGATGAACACGATATCTTATGGTTTGAGGACCGCGTTTAGGTGCCTAATGACCCGGAGATCAGGAAGTTAATTTTGCAAGAGGCCCATGATTCACCGTACTCGATTCACCCAAGAAACACCAAGATGTATTTGGATTTGAAAGACACTTTCTGGTGGAACGGAATGAAGAAGGATATTGCGGCGTATGTAGCAGTTTGTGATGTATGTCAAAGAGTGAAGGCAGAGCATCAGAAGCCAGTAGGATTGCTACAGCCATTGCCGATACCCGAATGGAAGTGGGATAAGCTAGGCATGGATTTTATCACGGGATTACCCAGGACCCGTTCAGGCTATGACTCGATATGGGTTATAGTCGATCGCTTGACAAAGGTAGCTCATTTCATCCTAGTGAAGACCACTTACACCAGTGCTAAGTTGGCAAAGATATACATGACCAGGATTGTATGTCTGCATGGAGTTCCGAGGAGCATTGTATCAGATAGAGGAACCTAGTTTACCTCAAAGTTCTGGAATCAGTTGCACGAAACTTTGGGTACCAGGCTAGAGTTCAGTACAGCTTTTCATCCGCAGACCGATGGACAGACCGAGAGAGTCAATCAGATTTTGGAGGATATGCTGAGAGCTTGTGCGCTACATTATGGATCTAGTTGGGATGACTACTTGCCATATGCGGAGTTCGCTTAGAATAGTTATCAATCTAGTTTGAAGATGGCCCCTTTTGAAGCCTTGTGCGGAAGAAGGTGCAGAAAACCATTGTCGTGGGATGAAGTTGGAGACCGCCAGTTATTTGGACCAGATTTGATTAAGGAGTCTGAACAGAAGGTGAAGTTAATTCGAGATAGGCTCAAGGTAGCCCAGTCCAGGCAGAAGAGCTATGCAGATTCAAAATGCAAGGAGACAGTTTACGGAGCCGGAGATAGAGTTTATATTCGTGTATCTCCACTTTGAGGAGTTAAGCGCTTTGGAGTTAAGGGAAAGTTAGCGCCACGTTTTGTGGGACCATACAAAGTTTTGGAACGCATGGGAGAAGTTGCTTATAAATTGGAACTGCCTGAGGGATTGTCGGGAGTTCACGATGTGTTCCATGTTTCCCAGTTGAAGAAGTGCCACGCAGAGATGGCGGATATACCGCTGAGAGATACAGTGCCGCTGGAAGCGATTCAGTTGGATAGTGATTTGACTTGTGAGGAGAAACCAGTCAAGATTCTCGAGTATGCCAGCCGAGTCACCCGCAGCAAGTTTGTCAAGTTTTGCAAAGTTCAGTGGGGCCACCATACCGAGGATGAAGCCACCTGGGAACGAGAGGAAGATCTACGGAAGGACCACCCTCACCTATTTGCTAGCCAACCCGAATATCGAGGGCGAGATTCATCTTAAGGGGGGTAGGTTTGTAACATCCCAAATTTTCAATTTGGAATGTTATACATTAGATCATCATTGCATATCATATTTTATTGCATTTTGGCTAGATCGTAGAAATCCTACGCAACTCAACAACCCATGGAGAGAGTTGGGGATTTCATTATTTTCATATTTGGGTTTTCTCAAATTTTGAAAATAGGATCATTTGATTTTATTTATTTTATCTTCAATTATTTCAATTATAAAAATAAGAGAGAGGGAATAAAATGACTTTCCCAAAATAAAGAAATATTGAGGATTTAATAAAAAATCAAATAAGATTTTATTTCGGAGTTTTCTCACTATTTTATTTGAATTAGGAAAAAATCGCATTTTTCACAATTGCATTTAGGCCCCAAATAAATGTTCATCTTGTCCGGCTTGATTTTAGATGTCGGGGAAAATTTATTTCGGGATTTCTGGAGTCCGGTTAGTATTTCTTTTATTTGTTTATCTGCGTGAAATTATTATAAAAAAACGAACCGACCTAACCGGGTTGTTTCCGACTAGGACTCTGGCCCGTCCGGCCCTTATAAGCCGGGGAGGCCGACCCCGTATCCCAGCCCGAGCCGCCCCGCCGCCCCAAACCCTAGCGCCGATGCTGCCGCCGTTGCCCGACGCCGTCGCCCGGAGCCGCTCCGTCGCCGACCCTGCCGCCCACCGGAGCCCACGCCCGACGCCGGAGCCGCCCCGCCGCCGCCGTCCTACCGCCGAGGTTGACCACCGCAGACGCCGCCGGTTTCCACGAGAAAACCGCCCGGTTTTCGTTCGGTTTTTAAAAAAACCTAGATCTGTTTTTATTGTATAGATCAGTTTTTTCGGTTTAGTTTTTTTAGCGAACGCCCGTTCGTTCGTTCTTTTTAACGAACGGTTTTCGTCTTTTAGCCGCAGTTAGCAAACGTTCGTTCGTTAGCCTGTTCGTCTGTTTTTTCTTTTTCTCGGATTTTCCGCGATTATTTCTGATCACGATTTCCGATCTGTTTTTCGTTTTAGTATAACTTTTTGCTCGTTTATCGGAATCAGGCGATTCAAGCGCCTACAGTTTTGTCTCGAGACCCTCTTTCCGTTTAACCAACTCAAAAAAGATTTTGCTTCTGTAAAATTTGACTTAGGTCCAGATTAGTAAATGAAGCATGTTTCTTTCGCCATTTGACTTTCATTGTTTCGTTCGAATTGTTTCTTTTTGCAAACCGGAGTTCTTAAGTTGAACTTTCTGGTTAGATCTCTTATTTGGGTTTTACCTGTGCATTAGATGAGTGCTTATGGTGTGCTTGTTTTTTTGCGATAGAGTACCCAGAGTGCGCCGCTTGCTACTTCGAATCTCTAGGTTTCATGGATCATCAGCAAGGCAAGTAACACTTTGATCATACCTCTTACTACCCAGTTTTATTGCATTAGCTCAATCCTCAAGCAATTGCATGGTTACGATCTGAATTATTTTTGTGGGTCTGGGAAGTAGATGAGGTAGTACCTATTCACCTGTTTATAATCAAACCCTGGGAGTTACTTCTACGTTATGCTTATATTGCTATGCTATGCTCATAGACGTGGTTTGGGTTTGAGTGTTTTCATGACAGATGTGAGATTGTTCAATTAATGGTTAACTTAAGGTGGCAACTCTAATACACATCTGGGTGGATTGAGGCACCTGGGTATTCTAGTGATTGCCTGTTTTTCTTTATGGACCACCACCCAGGCTCAAAGGAATCATGAGATTTTCATACTAGAAACTTCCGTGTGTAGCCACAAGCTACTATGGGCTCTAGCATAGTTGATTAAGTCGTGCAAACTCTTACAGTGGTAGACTAGCATATGTAGGGGAAAGTAGGTGTAAGGGTCTACCCGGTCGTAAGGTGCTAGCGCTTCTGAAAAACTATGTCTCGGTCATCCGTTTCTCAAACACCATGTAGTGCGAGAATCCCAATGGAGGAGATCGAGTCTTGTGGGGAAAAGTGCGCAAACCTCTGCAGAGTGTATAAACTAATCATGGTTAGCCATGTCCCCGGTTATGGACAACTTGAGTATCTAGTACTTGGATTATCATGTGAATCTCATCATGTGACTTTAATTAATTTTGTTGGGTTTTAATGGTGATGTTTAATTGGGATTGAGAGGGTGTCTACGCTCTCAATGTTTAACAACCACCATGATAGTTAAATAAAATTTATTCCTTTGCAGTAGGGAAAAACTGGCTTTACGCAAAACTGTAACCATAGAGCTTTCCACCAGCCATATATGCATGTAGTATAGCCTATTCTGTTCACTACTCTCTATGTGTTACATTGCCAGCATATTCCATGTGCTGACCCGTTTTTGGGCTGCAACGTTCATGTTGCAGACTTTTCAGACGACGAATAAGGAGCCTTAGGTCGTGGTTCTATACTCAGTGATGTCGTTGGAGTTGATGGACTCACTTATCTTCCAAGCCTTCCGATGTTATCGTTATTAGATGGCCTTAAGCCATATTATTTGTAATAAGTTCTCTTCTGAGACATTCGATATAATAAGTGTGTGATTGCTACTCTGTTATAAATCCTTCAAGTACTATGTGTGTCAGCATTACTGATCCAGGGATGACACTGAAGCACAGAGATCAGACTGTTTGAGGTCTGGTCGCTACATATAGTGAGGAATATCACCTTCATCAAATCTATAGAGAGAATTTACCTTTACTACCTGTGTCGGGTTATCATGACCATGTATTTATTTGATAGGTGGTAAATTCTTAACATCTTCAGCTTTAATACCCTTTTCTTTCATAGATTTCTTTGCCTCTTGCATATCTTCAGGATTGAGAAATAGATTACCCCTTTTCTAAGGAGTTGGATTAGGAATTGGTTCAGGAAGTGCCCAATCATTATCATTACTCAACATCTTATTCAATAGCAATTCAGCTTGATCAATAGTTATTTCCCTGAAAACACAACAAGCACAACTTTCTAGGTGGTCTCTAGAAGCATCAGTTAGTCCATTATAAAAGGTATCAAGTATTTCATTTTCTTGAGAGGATGATCAGGCAAAGCATTTAGTAATCGGAGAAGCCTCCCCCAAGCTTTTGGGAGACTCTCTTCTTCAATTTGCACAAAATTATATATTTCCCTTAAGGCAGCTTGTTTCTTATGAGCGGGGAAATATTTAGCAGAGAAGTAATAAATCATATCCTGGGGACTAAGAACACAACTAGGATCAAGAGAATTAAACCATGTTTTAGCATCACCCTTTAATAAGAACGGAAATAACTTAAGGATATAGTAGTAACAAAAAAATTTCCTCGTTAGTGAACAGGGTGGCTATATCATTTAATTTAGTAAGATGTGCCGCAACAGTTTCAGATTCATAGCCATAAAAAGGATCAGATTCAACCAAAGTAATTAACTCAGGATCGATAGAGAAATCATAATCCTTATCGGAAATAAAGATAGGTGAAGTAGCAAAAGCAGGGTCATATTTCATTCTAGCATTCAAAGATTTTTCTTTCAGCTTAGCTAACAGTTTCTTAAGATCATATCTATCATTGCAAGCTAAAAAGTCTCTAGCAGTTTCTTCATCAATAACATAACCCTCATGCACAACAGGCAATTCATATCTAGGGGGAGAGAATCTTCATCATCAATTTCATCAATATTATCAGTTTCAATAATTTCATTCTCTCTAACCCTAGCAAGTTGTTCATCAAGAAATTCACCTAGTGGCACATTATTATCAAGCATAGAAGTAGTTTCATCATAAGTATCATGCAAAGCAGAAGTGGCATCATCAATAACATGCGACATATCGGAATCAATAGCAGGAGTAGGTGTCGCAAATTTACTCATAACAGAAGGTGAATCAAGTGCAGAGCTAGATGGCAGTTCCTTACCTTCCCTCGTAGTTGAGGGAAAAATCTTGGTTCTTTCATCTTTCAAGTTCCTTATAGTGATCAACAGATATAAATCCCAAGAGACTCAAAGAATAGATATGCTCCCCGGCAACGGCGCCAGAAAATAGTCTTGATAACCCACAAGATAGGGGATCGCAACAGTTTTCGAGGGTAGAGTATTCAACCCAAATTTATTGATTTGGCACAAGGGGAGCCAAAGAATATTCTCAAGTACTAATAGTTGAGTTGTCAATTCAACCGCACCTGAAAGACTTAATATCTGCAGCAAAGTATTTAGTAGCAAAGTAATATGGAAGTAACGGTAATGGTGGCAAAAGTAACAGTATTGGTTTTTGTAGTGATTATAACAGTGGCAATGGAAAAGTAACTAAGCAAAGATCAATATGTGAAAAGCTCGTAGGCAATGGATCAGTGATGGATAATTATGCCGGATGTGATTCCTCATGCAACAGTTATAACATAGGGTGACACAGAACTAGCTCCAGTCATCAATGTAATGTAGGCATGTATTCCGAATATAGTCATACGTGCTTATGGAAAAGAACTTGCATGACATCTTTTGTCCTAACCTCCCGTGGAAGCGATGACCTATCGGAAACTAAGGGATACTAAGTCCTCCTTTTAATATAGTACTGAAACAAAGCATTAACACTTAGTGAATACATGAACTCCTCAAACTATAGTCATCACCGGGAGTAGTCCCGATTATTGTCACTTCGGGGTTATTGGATCATAACACATAGTAGGTGACTGTTGACTTACAAAATAGGATCAAGAACTCACATATATTCATGGAAACATAATAGGTTCAGATATGAAATCATGGCACTCGGGCCCTAGTGACAAGCATTAAGCATAGCAAAGTCATAGCAACATCAATCTCAGAACATAATGGATACTAGGGATCAAACCCTAACAAAACTTACTGGATTACATGATAAATCTCATCCAACCCATCACCGTCCACCAAGCCTACGATGGAATTACTCACGCACGGCGGTGAGCATCATGAAATTGGTGATGCATGAAGGTTGATGATGACGATGGCGACGAATTCCCCTCTCCGGAGCCCCGAACAGACTCCAGATCAGCCCTACCGAGAGAGATTAGGGCTTGGCGGTGGCTCCTTATCATAAAACGCGATGAATCCTTCTCCTTGATTTTTTTTCTCCCCGAACGTGAATATATAGAGTTGGAATTGAGGTTGGTGGAGCCTCAGGGGGCCCACGAGATAGTGGAGCGTGCCCCAGGGGGGTGGGAGCGCCCCCCACCCTCGTGGACAGGGTGTGGGCCCCCTCGTGTTGATTCTTTCGCCAGTATTTTTTATAAATTCCAAAAATATTCTCCATGAAGTTTCAGGTCATTCCAAGAACTTTTATTTCTGCACAAAAATAACACCATGGCAATTCTGCTGAAAACAGTGTCAGTCCGGGTTAGTTCCATTCAAATCATGCAAGTTAGAGTCCAAAACAAGGTCAAAAGTGTTTGGAAAAGTAGATACGATGGAGACGTATCACTCACCAACCACTCCACCACGACCCAAATCGTCTATCAGTGCGGTGTAAAGCCGCAAAGTGATTAAGTGGCAGCCCTGGGTCTGTTGCCCAAACTGTGCACAGGCACGGGAACAAGAATGAAGCACCAGCCCAAGTTAGAATACAAGAAACCAAGAGATTCGAAGGACCAACATGCAGATCAGAGGGACCAAGGACGAGCCAAGGAGGCAGGATATCGTCAAGAGAAAAGCCTCCCTTGTCGGGCAGGTGAGCCCGGCAAGGGGCGAGGCCACCCCAGCAGCAGACAACCAGGGCATCCTGACAGGGCCTGCCGGGGCTCGCGGAGGCAAAACTCCCTCCCCAGCCACTCCACCACGACCCACGTCATCGATTAGTGCGGTGTCAACCTGCAAAGTGATTAAGTGGCAGCCATTCGCCACATGGCAGCCATTTCCAAAATAAGAAACCCACATATGACACTCATCCTACAACGTGTCACGAGAACAGGCGCGGAGCTGGCGAGATAGCCCGGCAAGCCTTGCTGGGCAACCAACGATGTGACGTTAAGCGTTGCATTTAATGCGCCCTGTCGGCCCGTAGAGTTAGGTATGATAGCATTGTTTTCCATCTTATCAGTGCGTAATGACTACTTTGCCACTGTGGTTACCCCTTGATCTATAAAAGCAGGCCCATGACAACTGTAGAAAGGGTTAGAAGGTTGGATAACTCACACCCCCATACGCGCATAGTCGCTGCTGCATGTGGTAACCCTTGCCGGGCAAGTGTACTACGCACCACCACCACCTTTTCCACCATCAATCCACCAAAGCGGGAGTAGGGTTTTTACGCCTCATGGCGGCCCGAACCTGGGTAAATTGCCCGTGTGATCTTTGTCACGCTGCCGCCATGCTCGTCTGTTCTTTGTGCAATGCGTCACCCCCCTGTCGAACCAGCAAGGGACCTCCTGGTCCCATAGGTGGCCATGGTTTCCCGCGACAGTTGCATTGCCTCTCGATGAACAATGACAGTTACTATCGTGCAGGCGATACATAGAACGAGTCGAGACTTTGCATCGATCGAGCCCCTTGTGTGATACGTGGTGAGTTGACCTAGTCGGTTGATTAGCTATGGATGAACAGTTGCAGTTGTTGCCGCCCACTCGTACGTCCCACCCCAACTGATGGGGGTTGGATGAATAGGACCCCGTGGTAGTTGGCAGTTGGTGCTAGATGAACAAGACCCCGAGGAGGCCGTGTCGTCGTACGCCACACCCCGGTCGGTTGGGATTGGATGAAAAGGACCCTGTGGAGGCTGTAGGTAGTTGCCGATGAACATTAGTCCATGGAGGCGCGTGGTAGGAAGTAGACGGTGGATGAATAGTAACAGTGGAGTCCATTTTGCGTTACACTAAACCCATCCTGATGAACAGGACCCTGTTTCGACCGTAAGTGGTTGAACAGAAGTCCGTTTGCAGTACGCCAGACCCCTCCCGATGAACAGGGCCTCATTTCTACCATATGTAGTTGAAGAGAAGTCTGTTTTCTCTGTTTTTACGGTATGTCAGATCCCTCCCGATGAATAGGACCTCGTTTTGACCGTAGGCGGTTGAACAAAAGTCAGTTTCCTCTGTTTTCCGGTATGCCATACCCCCAGCCGGTGGGAGGACGATGAGCAGGACCCTGTTTCGGTTGTTCCGTCCAAGACGATTGGCTCTTGATGAACAGAATGCACTCCGACCCAGTCGCTTGGCTCACAATGAACATGATGGTGTTTCCTCTGTTATGACCCAGTCAATGAACGGGATGTTGTGTTGCTGCGTTCCCCCACTATCCAGTGCAGTCATCTGTTGTCTCTCAATGTGCATGAGCCATGGCTATATATATGAACGAGTACGTGTTCGAGACCTCGCCCATATATACGTATGTGGCCGTATTTTTTGCAGCATCGTTTTACATATGTGTACACAATTTAGACAGCACTGCGTACATGCTACGTCAGGGGCTCTACTACGAGACGTGTCATTCCTTACTCGACCACGGTTTATCCTTGCAGAGAGACCGATCGGCTAGTATGTACATACACATTTTTCGATCAGACAGATAATGTTGCGTACGCTTCAACCTGGTGGGTCCCAACTGTTAGTGGGAATAAGGAAGTGCTTCCTTGCGTGTGAAGATATGGCTAGTGGATCCCAGCTGTTGAAGGAAATATGCCCTAGAGGCAATAATAAAGTTGTTATTTATTTCCTCATATCATGATAAATGTTTATTATTCATGCTAGAATTGTATTAACCGGAAACTTAGTACATGTGTGAATACATAGACAAATAGAGTGTCACTAGTATGCCTCTACTTGACTAGCTCATTAATCAAAGATGGCTAAGTTTCCTAACCATGGACATGAGTTGTCATTTGGTTAATGGGATCACATCATTAGGAGAATGATGTGATTGACTTGACCCATTCTGTTAGCTTAGCACTTGATCGTTTAGTTTACTGCTATTGCTTTCTTCATGACTCATACATGTTCTTGTGACTATGAGGTTATGCAACTCCCGATTACCGGAGGAACACTTTGTTTGCTACCAAATGTCACAACGTAACTGGGTGATTATAAAGGTCCTCTACAGGTGTCTTCGATGGTACTTGTTGAGTTGGCATAGATCAAGATTAGGATTTGTCACTCCGATTGTCGAAGAGGTATCTCTGGGCCCACTAGGTAATGCACATCACTATAAGCCTTGCAAGCATTGTAACTAATGAGTTAGTTGTGAGATGATGTATTACGGAACGAGTAAAGTGACTTGCTGGTAATGAGATTGAACTAGGTATGGAGATACCGACGATCGAATCTCGGGCAAGTAACATACCGATGACAAAGGGAACAACTTATGTTGTTATGCGGTTTGTCCGATAAAGTTCTTCGTAGAATATGTGGGAGCCAATATGAGCATCCAGGCTCCGCTATTGGTTATTGATCGGAGACGTGTCTCGGTCATGTCTACATAGTTCTCGAACTCGTAGGGTCCACACGCTTAAAGTTCGGTGACGATCGGTATTATGAGGTTTTGTGTTTTGATGTACCGAAGGTTATTCGGAGTCCCGGATATTATCACGGACATGACAAGGAGTCTTGAAATGGTCGATATGTAAAGATCGATATATTGGACGACTATATTCGGACACCGGAAGTGTTCCGGGTGGTTTAGGATAAAACCGGAGTGCCAGAGGGTTACCGGAACCCCCCCCCCCCCCGGAGAAATAGTGGGCCTTATGGACCTTAGTGGAGAGAGGGAGGGCTGGCCTAGGGCAGGCCACGCGCCCCTCCCCCTTTGGTCTGAATTGGACTAGGAGAGGGGGGGCGGCGCCCCCCTTTCCTTCTCCCTCTCCCCCTTCCTTTCCCCCTCCTAGTAGGAGTAGGAAAGAGGGGAGTCCTACTCCTACTAGGATGAGGTATCCTCCTCCTGGCGCGCCTACAGGGGCCGGCCGGCCTCCCCCTTACTCCTTTTTATACGGGGGCAGGGGCACCTCTAGACACACAAGTTGATCTGTTGATCTCTCCCAGCCGTGTGCGGTGCCCCCCTCCACCATAATCCACCTCGATCATATCGTAGCGGTGCTTAGGCGAAGCCCTGCGTCGGTAGCATCATCATCACCGTCATCATGTCGTTGTGCTGACAGAACTCTCCATGAATCTCTGCTGGATCGGAGTTCGTGGGACGTCTTTGAGCTGAACGTGTGCTAAACTCGGAGGTGTCGTGCGTTCGGTACTTGGATCGGTCGGATCATGAAGACGTACGACTACATCAACCGCGTTGTGCTAACGCTAACGCTTTCGGTCTACGAGGGTACGTGGACACACTCTCCCCTCTCATTGCTATGCATCACCATGATCCTGTGTGTGCGTAGGAAAATTTTAAAATTACTACATTCCCCAACAGTGGCATCCGAGCCAGGTTTATGCATAGATGTTATATGCATGAGTAGAACACAAGTGAGTTGTGGACGATACAAGTCATACTTCTTACCATCATGTCACACTTTGGTTCAGCGGTATTGTTGGATGAAGCGGCCCGGACCGACATTACGTGTACGCTTACGCGAGACTAGTTCTACCGACGTGCTTTGCACACAAGTGGCTGGTGGGTGTCAGTTTCTCCAACTTTAGTTGAATCGAGTGTGGCTACGCCTGGTCCTTGAGAAGGTTAAAATAGCACTAACTTGACAAACTATCATTGTGGTTTTGATGCGTAGGAAATAACGGTTTTTGCTCAACACATAGCAGCCACGTAAAACTTGCAACAACAAAGTAGAGGACGTCTAACTTGTTTTTGCAGGGCATGTTGTGATGTGATATGGTCAAGACATGATGCTATATCTTATTGTATGAGATGATCATGTTTTGTAACCGAGTTATCGGCAAATGGCAGGAGCCATATGGTTGTCGCTTTATTGTATGCAATGCAATCGCCCTGTAATGGCTTCACTTTATCACTAAGCGGTAGCGATAGTCGTAGAAGCAATATTTGGCGAGATGACAACGATGCTACGATGGAGATCAAGGTGTCGCGCCGGTGACGATGGTGATCATGACGGTGCTTCGGATATGGAGATCACAAGCACAAGATGATGATGGCCATATCATATCACTTATATTGATTGCATGTGATGTTTATCTTTTATGCATCTTATTTTTCTTAGAACGACGGTAGCATTATAAGATGATCTCTCACTAAATTTCAAGGTACAAGTGTTCTCCCTGAGTATGCACCGTTGCGAAAGTTCGTCGTGCTGAGACACCACGTGATGATCGGGTGTGATAAGCTCTATGTTCACATACATTGGGTGCAAGCCAGTTTTGCACATGCAGAACACTCGGGTTAAACTTGATGAGCCTAGCATATGCAGAGATGGCCTCGGAACACTAGAGATCGAAAGGTCGAGCGTGAATCATATAGAAGATATGATCAACATAGTGATGTTCACCATTGAAAAACTACTCCATCTCACGTGATGATCAGACATGGTTTAGTTCATATGGATCACGTGATCACTTAGATGATTAGAGGGATGTCTATCTAAGTGGGAGTTCTTTAATAATTTGATTAATTGAACATTAATTTATCATGAACTTAGTACCTGATAGTATTTTGCATGTCTATGTTGTTGTAGATAGATGGCCCGTGTTGTTGTTTTATTGAATTTTAATGCGTTCCTTGAGAAAGCAAAGTTGAAAGATGATGGTAGCAATTACACGGACTGGGTCCGTAACTTGAGGATTATCATCATTGCTGCACAGAAGAATTATGTCCTGGAAGCACCGCTAGGTGCCAAACCTGCTACAGGAGCAACACCAGATGTTATGAACATCTGGCAGAGCAAAGCTGATGAATACTCGATAGTTCAGTCTGCCATGCTTTACGGCTTAGAACCGGGACTTCAACGACGTTTTGTAAGTCATGGAGCATATGAGATATTTCAGGAGTTGAAGTTAATATTTCAGGCAAATGCCCGGATTGAGAGATATGAAGTCTCCAATAAGTTCTACAGCTGCAAGATGGAGAAGAATAGTTCTGTCAGTGAGCATATACCCAGAATGTCTGGGCATAACAATCACTTGATTCAACTGGGAGTTAATCTTCCGGATGATAGTGTTATTGACAGAATTCTTCAATCACTACCACCAAGCTACAAGAACTTCGTGATGAACTATAAATGCAAGGGATGGATAAGATGATTCCTGAGATCTTCGCAATGCCAAAGGCTGCGGAGGTAGAAACCAAGAAGGAGCATCAAGTTTTGATGGTCAACAAGACCACCAATTTCAATAAAAAGGGCAAAGGGAAGAAGAAGGGGAACTTCAAGAAGAACGGCAAACAAGTTGCTGTTCAGGAGAAGAAACCCAAGTTTGGACCTAAGCCTGAGACTGAGTGCTTCTACTGCAAATAGACTGGTCACTGGAAGCGGAACTGTCCCAAGTATTTGGCGGATAAGAAGGATGGCAAGGTGAACAAAGGTATATGTGATATACATGTTATTGATGTGTACCTTACTAATTCTCATAGTAGTGCCTGAGTATTTGATATTGGTTCTGTTGCTAATATTTGCAACTCGAAACAGGAACTACGGATTAAGCGAAGATTAGCAAAGGACGAGATGACGATGCGCGTGGGAAATGGTTCCAAAGTCGATGTGATCGCGGTCGGCACGCTACCTCTACATCTACCTTCGGGGTTAGTTTCAGACCTAAATAATTGTTATTTGGTGCCAGCGTTGAGCATGAACATTATATATGGATCTTGTTTAATGCGAGACAGTTATTCATTTAAATCATAGAATAATGGTTGTTCTATTTATATGAATAATATCTTTTATGGTCATGCACACTTAAAGAGTGGTCTATTCTTTTTGAATCTTGATAGTGAAGATACACATATTCATAGTATTGAAGCTAAAAGATGCAAAGTTGATAATGATAGTGCAACTTATTTGTGGCACTGCCGTTTGGGTCATATTGGTGTAAAGCGCATAAAGAAACTCCATTCTGATGGACTTTTGGAATCACTTGATTATGAATCACTTGATACTTGCGAACCATGCCTCATGGGCAAGATGACTAAAACACCATTCTCTGGAAGAATGGAGCGAGCAACAGATTTGTTGGAAATCATACATACTGATGTATGTGGTCCCATGAATGTTGAGGCTCGTGGCAGATATCGTTGTTTTCTCACCTTCATAGATGATTTGAGCAGATACGGGTATATCTACTTGATGAAACATAAGTCTGAAACATTTGATAAGTTCAAAGAATTTCAGAGTGAAGTGAAAAATCATCGTAATAAGAAAATAAAGTTTCTACGATCTGATCGTGGAGGAGAATATTTGAGTTACGAGTTTAGTCTTCATTTGAAACAATGCGGAATAGTTTCGCAACTCACGTCACCCAGAACACCACAGATTAATGGTGTGTCCGAACGACATAATCGTACTTTACTAGATATGGTACGATCTATGATGTCTCTTACTGATTTACCGCTATCATTTTGGGGTTATGGTTTAGAGACGGCTGCATTCACGTTAAATAGGGCACCATCTAAATCCGTTGAGACAACTCCTTATGAACTATGGTTTGGCAAGAAACCAAAGTTGTCATTTCTTAAAGTATGGGGCTGCGACGATTATGTGAAAAAGCTTCAACCCGATAAGGTCGAACCCAAATCGGAGAAATGTGTCTTCATAGGATACCAAAAAGAAACAATTGGGTACACCTTCTATCACAGATCCGAAGGCAAGACTTTTGTTGCTAAGAATGGATCCTTTCTAGAGAAGGAGTTTCTAGAACTTGATGAGGTAACTGTACCTGCTCCCTTATTGGAAAGTAGTTCATCATAGAAACCGGTTCCTGTGACACCTTCACCAATTAGTGAGGAAGCTAATGATGATGATCATGAAACTTCAGATCAAATTGCTACTAAACCTCGTAGGTCAACCAGAGTAAGATCCGCACCAGAGTGGTACGATAATCCTGTTCTGGAGGTCATGTTACTAGACCATGATGAACCTACGAACTATGAGGAAGCGATGATGAGCCCAGATTCCGAAAAATGGCTAGAAGCCATGAAATCTGAGATGGGATCCATGTATGAGAACAAATTATGAACTTTGGTTGACTTGCCCGATGATCGGCAAGCCATCGAGAATAAATGGATCTTCAAGAAGAAAACAGACGCTGATGGTAATGTTACTGTCTATAAAGCTCGACTTGTTACACAAGGTTTTCGACAAGTTCAAGGAGTTGACTATGATGAGACCTTCTCACCCGTTGTCGGTGTCAAAACCGGCGGATCTCGGGTAGGGGGTCCCGAACCGTGCGTCTAGGCAGGATGGTAACAGGAGGCAAGGGACACGAAGTTTTACCCAGGTTCGGGCCCTCTTGATGGAGGTAAAACCCTACGTCCTGCTTGATTAATATTGATGATATGGGTAGTACAAGAGTAGATCTACCACGAGACCAGAGAGGCTAAACCCTAGAAGCTAGCCTATGGTATGATTGTTGTTCCATATCTTGTCCTACAGACTAAAACCCTCCGGTTTATATAGACACCGGAGAGGGTTAGGGTTACACAAAGTCGGTTACAATGGTAGGAGATCTGCATATCCGTATCGCCAAGCTTGCCTTCCACGCCAAGGAAAGTCCCTTACGGACACGGGACGAAGTCTTCAATCTTGTATCTTCATAGTCCAGGAGTCCGGCTGAAGGTATAGTCCGGCCATCCGGACACCCCCTAATCTAGGACTCCCTCAGTAGCCCCTGAACCAGGCTTCAATGACGACGAGTCCGGCACGCAGTTTGTCTTCGGCATTGCAAGGCGGGTTCCTCCTCCAAGTACTTCATAGAAGATTTTGAACACAAAGATAGTGTCCGACCCTGCAAAATAAGTTTCCACATATTGCCATAGAGAGAATAATATTTACACAAATCCAATCTGCTGACGTATTACGTGGTGCGACACACCACGGCCAAGCCTTTATTCGAATCATTTTATTATCCCACCTCAGCGTGTCACGCGAGGCGGTTTCCTTGGCACGTCTTGTTAAAGCAGAAAACGTGTCCCCTTATTCCGGGATTCTCATCAATACGGGCGTAGGTAACCCAACCGCTTCTAGGACTCCTAGACTATAGGCAAGTCCAAACGGCCACGGAGAGGACTCTTGATATTCACCCTCTTTATAAAGGGACAAGGCTCTTACTCCCCCCCCCCCCCCCCCCCCGTGCTCAATCGAATCCTTCCCCCACCTCAAGCTCAAACACCCAAGGTTCAGGTCAGGTGCTCCGAACCTTCAATCAAGTCCGGATCTATCCTTCAAGGCCGATGGGTGCCTTCCTCCATCACAAAAGAAGACATCAAAAAGTTGAGGGAGGCCAGATATCTAACCACTGAGGTTGTGCATCGGCTGCCCGCCCGAGGGCAGGCCGTCCCCTCCCCCGAACCCAACGAGAACGTCGTGTTCGTCTCCCACTTCCTCCGAGGCCTAGGCCTTGCTCTGGATCCTTTCGTTAGGGGCTTGATGTTTTATTACGGGCTAGATTACCATGATCTAGCTCCGGACTCCTTTCTTCATATCACGACATTTATTGTCGTGTGTGAGGCCTTCCTCCGAGTTACCCCTCACTTTGGCCTGTGGCTCAAGACCTTTGAAGTAAAGCCGAAGATGATCAAGGGGCAACATGCAGCGTGCGGAGGTGCCTCAATATGCAAGATGACGGGAGATCCATGGCCCAAAGGTTCCATTCTAGAGGTGTCTGAATTATGGCAACAGGAGTGGTTCTACATTACGGCTCCTAGAAGTGCCAAGTGGGCGGCCACCCCAGTTTTCCGCTCGGGCCCTCCACCACAACTGATGTCATGGATCAGCAGAGGTCTGAGCTGGGGTCCAGCCAAGGACGTGCCTATACTGCAAAGCCGCATTCGAGATCTCTTCAACGGAGATTTTAGTTTGGTTGCGGTAATACAAGTTATGCTGGTTCGTCAAGTCCAGCCTTGCAAACGCCGCCCCCTTCGCTTGTGGGAATTCAATCCCGAGGGACCGCGTGTCATTCAAAATTTCCTCGGCCTGACGCACGAGGAGATGTACAAGTCGTTCTTCGGACCTCAGGTAGAGTGTCCGGAAATTACCGAGGACGTGGGCCTGAGTAGTAACCGCGCCGCCGAACAGGTAAGGAATCTTCCGGCCGAACATACTATCTCTCACTTGTTACGAAGTTATTTCTGAGAGTTCGCTTTTTGACCAGGACTGGCTGACAAAGGCGAAGTTGATTCGGTGTTCGGCCCCCCTCCCTAAGGGTTTGGAGAATCCGGTATTGGAAAAGATGCTCCAGGTCGCACCTTGCCCGGAGCCCTTGAAGGAAGATACTGGGGAGGATAATACGGGCGGACGCGAGCCCCCAACGCTGCCCATTCTAACCGAGGGAGCGAGCGTCTCCATGAAGGAAGACGACCGGAGGAGGAAGAGGACTGCGCCCGGGGATTCGGAAGCCGAAGCTTCCAAACGGGAGAACAAGTCTCCCACAGAGGGTCCTACCTTGGGGGGTGCTTTTGCTGCACAAAGTCCGCGGGGGGATCAATTCTCCCGCGAGTCGTAAGTGACCCGAAATACTTTAATAGTACAGGTATGCCATCTTTCTCTTCTGAGAAAATAACCACCGCATATATCTTTGCAGTTCGTGCCTTAGCCCCTCTCAAATGAGCTCGTCTTCGGGGGATCTTCTTCCAGAGATGATGGAGAGCGAAACGCCCCCTCCGGACTCCTCCGCTCCGGAAGCGGGCAACCCCGAAGTGTCATCGCGGAGGGCCTCTCCGGGTCCGGTGAGGCCAGAAGATGATCCCATTGACCCCCGAAGCTCCCAGTGTCCGGCCCCCGAAGAGAGCAGAAAAAAGAGTCTGGCACCGTCTGGTGTGCGATCGGATGTTCTGAGGGAGTTGGTGGGGCGAGCGGCCATCTCAGATGAACACCGTGTGCTGATGAATACGGTGATGGAGAGAATCTTGTCCGCCGAAAGAGGATTGCATGAAGCTTTTATGAGTCTACTGACAGGCTTTGAGGTACGTAGAATAACGTATGATAGTCCTGCATGTGCTGGGTGTGCCCTGTGTAGATAAGTAGCCCCTGAGACTCTGGTTGTCGTCGGAAACAATGACGAACAGAGGATCATATTCCTAGGTAATAACCATACTGCCTCGATGTGCAGGTGATGGAAGCTCCGGTGGCTAGCCGGACTAGTGAGTTTGCTCATTTAAAACGGCAGTTGGATGCGGCAGACGCCGACATCGAGCTTGTTAACAAAAGGCTTGACGAGGCACATGGTAAGTGTCATTATCTGGTAAACGCCACATGGTAAGAGCAGCATGATGCCAGTATCTTCAATATGTTGTGACTGCAGATGGAGCTGCCACTATTGAAGCCTTGCGGGCAGAACTTGCCCGAGCCAAGGAACAAGCGAGGTTTAGTAATGCGGCTGCTTTGAAGGCGGCCGAGGAGTTGAAACCGAGAAGGCCGCGCATGGCGAGAGCCGAGATAAGATGGCCCAGATGGCCATAGAATTAAAAGCCACCGCCGGCCGTTGTCGGCTTCTTGAAAAGGAAAACCTAGCAAAGGCATCGGACCTTGAGAAGGCTGCTGCGACGAGAAAAGACATCCGCTCTGCTATGAGGGCAAAGAAGGAGGAGCTGCGGGAAGCCGGGGATATTGTAGCTGGGAAATCCTTTATGTTGCGGAGGAAGTTCGGAGATCCACGGTATGCCTCTCTGGATCCGTTGTGGAGTTTGGAGGATGTGTATATGGATTTGGTGGCAAGCGCTGCCGACGCGGCCAAGTACTTCCAGGGTCAGACGGACCGTGAAGTGGACCAGCTGTTTTGGACACAATTCCATTCTCCCGAGCGTCCGCTTTCATTGACTGACCAATTAGCCGAATGGGCCGAACTGAATAGGTTGTCCGGACTCGCCATGAGGTCTGTTGTGGATCAGCTATGGCCGGAAAGGCCAAAACCGAACAGCTATTTCAGCTTGGTGCAGCAGCTCCTTGACGTGGTGCCGCGCATTAATGCGGTGAAGAGGTCGGCGTGTATAGAGGGCTCACGGATGGCATTTGCCCGTGTTAAAGCATACTGGGAGGAGATGGATGCTACCATTGTTGCAGCGCGGGATTCGGCCATAGGTCGAATGGCTGCTGAGCACTACTTTGAAGAAGTTCTTGAGGGTGCTCGTTTGATAGAGACCCAGTGCTCAAAAAATATTGTGTTTGAGTGATATGTAATCTCATTGTAAGCGAAATGCTTTTATAAATTTTTATGAAGCTATTTTTATACTTTTTCCTGAAAGTAATATGATGCCTCCTGAGCGGCCATTTATGTATACATGTGTATAACCTGAAAGATTGCAGCCATCGGCTTCAACCCCCACGCATATAATGCGGAGGTGCTCGCAAAAACATGCGTTCACACTTAACCCAACGTCTTGGTCCTATTAAGGAGGTGATAGCGGAGCGAGCGAGGCAACCGGACTATAATGCTTTAGCACTTTCACTTAGCCATAGGAGTTTGACAGTGGGGCTACTAGATAGCCCCTGGTGGCTCCGCACTCTCCCGATCTCGGGGTGCGTACATGCCTGGCCGAAAAATGGTCCTTCATTAAGGCAGAGGAACTCTAACATTCCAAGAGGTCATCGAGTGGTTGACCAGTCTCACGCTATATCATGACAGTCAGTTTTCAGCTTTCTCTACTGAGGTGCTCGTCCGGATGAACCAGGACACAATCGCAGTAGTTCTCCTGGTGCTACCTTAGCCGGTAAAGTGGAACGTAAGGCACCAAAACACAGGAGCCAGGCAAACCCAACATTTGACCAAAGACAATGATTTGGAGCTGATGCATATAAGGCCAAACTCGCGACGTCGAACACTCCCTAAGGTATTCGGTCTTTGTGGTATAAACCTGGCCTAAATAATGGCCTTTGTAAGAAGCCCCTTGTGTCCAGGTACGTGCATTGTTCTGGCGTGGCCACATGCCAAGACGTCAGCATCCTTCTCAACGGTGGATATGTATCAACAAGAGACAGTAAAAAAGGTTTACGCAGGGTCTTAATCTAAAAAGAATCCTTGGAGCGGGTCCCTGCTGCACGTCTGCGCCTGTGTCTCCATTGTGCCGTATCCTGGACAGGTGTAGCACGATGATCGTCTATAAAAGAGAGGAATTTAGGTGAAAAAGTTGTCGTGCAAAAAGATAGTTTTTAAAGAAACCATGTATAATTCAAGATGAGAAAAAATTGCCACTTGTCTGCGCGCTTGAGCCCCTTGTATTGACAACTAGGGGTGTGACCAATTATTCGATATAAATAGTGGCACCGGACTTCATTAATTGTGTCTGAGGTCTTGACGACCTATTGGATGCTTTCGCTGGTCCGGGCGCCTTTAGTGTGCGGCTGCCAATGCAGCCACACTCTCTTTGGCGCGCAGAGATCGCTTGATATTTCCTTTCACTAAAATGATGCCACGTGGACCGGGCATCTTGAGTGTGAGGGAGGCGTAGTGTGGTATTGCATTAAAGCGAGCAAAAGCTTCGCGTTCGAGCAGTGCTTGATAGCCACTTTGGAACGGAGCGATGTGGAAGGTTAAATGCTCGGCGACGGAAGTTATCGGGGGAGCCAAATATAACTTGTAATAGGAGGGAGCCCGTACAACGAGCCCCTGGGCCTGGCGTTACTCCTTTGAAGGTAGTATTGCTATGGCGAATTTTTGTTGGGTCTAACACCATCCCACGGATTGTATCATGATATATTAGGTTTAGACTGCTGCCACCGTCCATCAAGACTCGTGTGAAGTGATGTCCGCCAATTATTGGTTCTAATACCAAGGCGGCACATCCTGCGTGTCGGATACTTGCTGAATAATCGCGATGGTCGAAAGTGATCGGTTGAGACGACCAGTGGCAGGACTTCTTGGTGACAGGCACTTGGGTATATTTTCCTGGGAGTGCCGCGTTGTTTTTTCCCTTGATCACGTGTAACACGTTTACTGTTTTGACTTCTGGTGGAAATTTCTTTTGTTCCCCAGTGTCTTGCTTGGGAGGCTCGTCCTCGTCTTCACTTGGTGTATCCTCCCCCTTGTGTACGGTGTTGAGCTTGTCGGACTGCTTGAAGACCCAACATTCTCTGTGGGTATGATTAGTCGGTTTACCAGGGGTACTATGGATCTGACATACTTGGTCCAGAACTTTGTTGAGGCTGGACAGTTCATCCCTGGTGCCTTTAGAGGGCGGCTTTTGCTGACCTGGCCGAGAGCTTTTGAATCCGGCGTTTACTGTCGTGCCCTTCGTGTTGTATTCTTTATTCCAGCGTTTGTTATTGCTGTTGCGCCATGATTTCCCGTTTCCATCTCTAACTTTAGATGTACTGGGGTCGCTGGTGCTGCATCTGGCTAGCCAGCTATACTCACCCGCGCAAAAGCGGGTCATGAGGTTTTTTAATGCGGCCATCGTTCTCGGCTTATTTTGGCCGAGGTGTCTGGCGAGCCATTCGTCACGGATGCTATGCTTAAAAGCTGCCAAGGCTTCGGCGTCCGGACAGTCAACAATCTGGTTCATTTTAGTAAGAAACGTGTTCCAAAGCTTTCGGGCTGACTCTCCAGGCTGTTGAGTTATATGACTCAAATCGTCCGCATCCGGGGGTCGGACATAAGTCCCTTGAAAATTTTCCTGAAAGGCGTCTTCGAGCTCTTCCCAACTTCCAATGGAGCTTTCTGGGAGGCCTTTGAGCTAGTGACGAGCTGGCCCTTTGAGCTTGAGGGGTAAATACTTGATGGCGGGGAGATCATCTCCTCGAGCCATATGGATATGAAGGATGTAGTCCTCAATCCATACCCCAAGGTCTATTGTTCGGTCGTATGCCTCTATGTTTACGGGTTTGAATCCCTCTGGAAATTCATGGTCCAGCACCTCATCGGTGAAACATAGGGGGTGTGCGGCACCGCAGTAGCTGGGTGTACCGCGTTGTTCGGATGTTTGTTGTGTTGCATTGTATGCTGGGGCGCGCTTGTGTGGTCCATAGATGGATCTTGCTGCGCCGTCCTTTGGGTGCGAGCCCTCGCATGGGTCGCGTGTTGTATTGTGAGTGGCGTTGTATGCCGCTCTGTGTTGGTAGAGGGGTCGTTTATCCAGCCAGGTGGCTGCTTTGATATTTGGTTGTGGGGGGTCTGAGGCCTCCTCATCGAATTCAGGTAGCAGCTTCCGCTTTGGGTAGCTCTTGGAGGGGCGATTATCGCTGTACCTCACTACTGTGTTGAGTATTTTACTCCATCTGAATTGCAGTGTGTCTTGCGCAGCCTTGAGCCTTTGCTTCTATTTTTTAAGACTCCTCGCGGTGGCAACAAGCCTTTTACGGGCATTCTTCTGCTCTGGGTGCCTGTCCGGCGTTATATCGTCCGGACCATTATCCTTGATAGAATTTGTTTGTTCGGTTTGATTATACGGATTGCCTCTCTCCGGCAGCAGTTCGCCCTGCTCCAGCGCTGGGTTTGTGTGATCGCTATTTTTGTCGAGGCGGGATTTGGGGCGGCGCTTGCGTCGCCGTTTTGGCTGCTTCTCGAGGGAACAAGCCTTCGGTGTGTCCTTCCGCTCCTCGTCGTCATCTTTTGGTGCGTCCACCATGTATACGTCATATGACGAGGTGGCTTTCCAGGGCTCGGTAGGCGCTGGTTATTCATCGTCTCCTTCATCGGCGTCCATGCCATCGATGTCTTCAGAGTCGAAGTCAAGCATGTCGGTTAAATCGTCGACAGTGGCTACAAAGTGGGTGGTGGGTGGGCTTTGAATTTCTTCATCGTCCGTATCCCAACCTTGCTAACCGTAGTCTGGCCAGGGCTGTCCTGATAAAGAGGGAGACTTTAGTGTCTTCAGAATATCGCCAAAAGGCGAGTGCTGAAAGATGTCCGCGGCAGTAAACTCCATGATCGGCGCCCAATCGGATTCGATCGGCAGGGGCGCGGAGGGGTCGGAGTCCGAAGAGGAGTCCGGCTCCTTGGAGTCACAAGTCTCGCGGAGTGCGGGGCTGGTGTTCGGCTTGATCACCGTTGGGATCGCAGCCCCCGAGGCGGCGTCCAACCACCCCTCCTCGATCGGCGCAGTTGGCTCCGAATTAAAGGTCGAAGCCGATGCGGGTGCGGCCTCCAGGGCACTGTTCGGCGGTAGGGCTAGATCATGCTCGTCGTGACAGCGCGGCGTGCTCGGTAGTGGCTCGAATCCATCCAGGATCAAGTCCCCGCGGATGTCATCCGTGTATTTTAAACTTCCAGATCTGACCTGACGGCCAGGGGCATAGCTTTCGATCTGCTCCAGATGGCCAAGTGAATTGGCCCGTAGTGCGAAGCCGCCGGAGACGAAGATCTGTCCGGGGAGGAAGGTCTCACCCTGGACTGCATTGCTATTGATGATCGTAGGAGCCATCAAGCCTGACGGCGACGACATAGAGGAACTCTCAATGAAAGCACCAATGCCGGTGTCAAAACCTGCGGATCTCGGGTAGGGGGTCCCGAACTGTGCGTCTAGGCAGGATGGTAACAGGAGGCAAGGGACACAAAGTTTTACCCAGGTTCGGGCCGTCTTGATGGAGCTAAAACCCTACGTCCTGCTTGATTAATATTGATGATATGGGTAGTACAAGAGTAGATCTACCACGAGATCAGAGAGGCTAAACCCTAGAAGCTAGCCTATGGTATGATTGTTGTTCTATATCTTGTCCTACGGACTAAAACCCTCCAGTTTATATATACACCGGAGAGGGTTAGGGTTACACAAAGTCGGTTACAATGGTAGGAGATTTGCATATCCGTATCGCCAAGCTTGCCTTCCACGCCAAGTAAAGTCCCTTCCGGACACGGGACAAAGTCTTCAATCTTGTATCTTCATAGTCCAGGAGTCCGGCTGAAGGTATAGTCCGGCCATCCGGACACCCCCTAATCCAGGACTCCCTCACCCGTAGCAATGATTAAGTCCGTCCGAATCATGTTAGCTATTGCTGCATTTTATGATTATGAAATTTGGCAAATGGATGTAAAGACTGCATTCCTGAATGGATTTCTGGAAGAAGAGTTGTATATGATGCAACGTAAAGGTTTTACTGATCCAAAGGGTGCTAACAAAGTATGCAAGCTCCAGCGATCCATTTATGGACTGGTGCAAGCCTCTCGGAGTTGGAATAAACATTTTGATAGTGTGATCAAAGCATATGGTTTTATATAGACTTTTGGAGAAGCCTGTATTTACAAGAAAGTGAGTGGGAGCTCTGTAGCGTTTCTAATATTATATGTGGATGACATATTGTTGATTGGAAATGATATAGAATTTCTGGATAGCATAAAAGGATATTTGAATAAGAGTTTTTCAATGAAAGACCTCGGTGAAGCTGCTTACATATTGGGCATCAAGATCTATAGAGATAGATCAAGACGCTTAATTGGACTTTCACAAAGCACATACCTTGACAAAGTTTTGAAGAAGATCAAAATGGATCAGGCAAAGAAAGGGTTCATGCATGTGTTACAAGGTGTGAAGTTGAGTAAGACTCAATGCTCGACCACTGCATAAGATAGAGAGAAAATGAAAGATGTTCCCTATGCTTCAGCCATACGCTCTATCATGTATGCAATGTTGTGTACCAGACCTAATGTGTGCCTTGCTATTAGTTTAGCAGGGAGGTACCAAAGTAATCCAGGAGTGGATCACTAGACAGCGGTCAAGAACATCCTGAAATACCTGAAAAGGACTAAGGATATGTTTCTCGTTTATGGAGGTGACAAAGAGCTCATTGTAAATGGTTACTTTGATGCAAGATTTGACACTGATCCAAATGATTCTAAATCGCAAACCGGATACGTGTTTATATTGAACGGTGGAGCTGTCAGTTGGAGCAGTTCTAAACAAAGCATCGTGGCGGGATCTACGTGTGAAGCGGAGTACATTGCTGCTTCGGAAGCAGCAAATGAAGGAGTCTGGATGAAGGAGTTCATATCCGATCCAGGTGTCATACCTAGTGCATCGGGTCCAATGAAAATCTTTTGTGACAATACTGGTGCAATTGCCTTGGCAAAGGAATCCAAATTTCACAAGAGAACCAAGCACATCAAGAGATGCTTCAATTCCATCCACGATCAAGTCTAGGTGGGAGACATAGAGATTTGCAAGATACATACGGATTTGAATGTTGCAGACCCATTAACTAAGCCTCTTTCACGAGCAAAACATGATCAGCACCAAGGCTCCATGGGTGTTAGAATCATTACTGTGTATTCTAGATTATTGACTCTAGTGCAAGTGGGAGATTGAAGGAAATATGCCCTAGAGGCAATAATAAAGTTATTCTTTATTTCCTCATATCATGATAAATGTTTATTATTCATGCTAGAATTGTATTAACCGGAAACTTAGTACATGTGTGAATACATAGACAAACAGAGTGTCACTAGTATGCCTCTACTTGAATAGCTCATTAATCAAAGATGGCTAAGTTTCCTAACCATAGACATGAGTTGTCATTCGATTAACGGGATCACATCATTAGGAGAATGATGTGATTGAATTGACCCATTCGGTTAGCTTAGCACTTGATCGTTTAGTTTACTGTTATTGCTTTCTTCATGACTCATACATGTTCCTATGACTATGAGGTTATGCAACGCCCGATTACCGGAGGAACACTTTGTGTGCTACCAAACGTCACAACATAACTGGGTGATTATAAAGGTGCTCTACAGGTGTCTCTGATGGTACTTGTTGAGTTGGCATAGATCAAGATTAGGATTTGTCACTCCGAGTGTCGGAGAGGTATCTCTGGGCCCACATGGTAATGCACATCACTATTAACCTTGCAAAAATTGTAACTAATGAGTTAGTTGCGAGATGGTGTATTACTGAACGAGTAAAGAGACTTACCGATAACAAGATTGAACTAGGTATTGAGATACCGACGATCGAATCTCGGGCAAGTAACATACCGATGACAATGGGAACAACGTATGTTGTTATGCGATTTGACCGATAAAGATCTTCGTAGAATATGTGGGAGCCAATATGAGCATCCAGGTTCTGTTATTGGTTATTGACCGGAGACGTGTCTCGGTCATGTCTACATAGTTCTCGAACCCGTAGGGTCCGCATGCTTAACGTTCGGTGGCGATCGGTATTATAAGTTTTTGTGTTTTGATGTACCGAAGGTAGTTCGGAGTCCCGGATATGATCACGGACATGACGAGGAGTCTCGAAATGGTCGAGACGTAAAGATCGATATATTGGACGACTATATTCGGACACCGGAAGT
Source organism: Triticum urartu (assembly GCF_003073215.2). Classification (NCBI taxonomy): domain Eukaryota; kingdom Viridiplantae; phylum Streptophyta; class Magnoliopsida; order Poales; family Poaceae; genus Triticum; species Triticum urartu. The sequence goes on from NC_053027.1 coordinate 453,945,848, forward strand.
GTTCCGGGTGGTTTCGGAGAAAACCGGAGTGCCGGAGGGTTACCGGACCCCCCCCCCTAGAGAAATAGTGGGCCTTATGGGCCTTAGTGGAGAGTGAGAGGGCTGGCCTAGGGCAGTCTGCGCCCCTCCCCCTCTGGACCAAATTGGACTAGGAGAGGGGGGGCGGCGCCCCCCTTTCCTTCTCCCTCTCCCCCTTCCTTTCCCCCTCCTAGTAGGAGTAGTAAAGAGGGGAATCCTACTCCTACTAGGAGGAGGACTCCTCCTCCTGGCGTGCCTACAGGGGCCGGCCGGCCTTCCCCCTTGCTCCTTTATATACGGGGGTAGGGGGCACATCTAAACACACAAGTTGATCTATTGATCTCTCCCAGCCGTGTGCGGTGCCCCCTCCACCATAATCCACCTCGATCATATCGTAGTGGTGCTTAGGCGAAGCCCTGCGTCGGTAACATCATCATCACCATCATCACACCATCGTGCTGATGGAACTCTCCCGTGAAGCTCCGCTAGATCAGAGTTCGTGGGACGTCATCGAGCTGAACGTGTGCTGAACTCGAAGGTGTCGTGCGTTCGGTACTTGGATCGGTCGGATCGTGAAGACTTACGACTACATCAACTGTGTTGTGCTAACGCTTCTGCTTTCGGTCTACGAGGGTACATGGACACACTCTCCCCTCTCGTTGCTATGCATCACCATGATCCTGTGTGTGCGTAGGAAAATTTTGAAATTACCGTGTTCCCCAACAACTGTCAAGGGGGATTCATTTATTTTGCATAATAAAGAGGCCCTTCCTTGCGTGCCAAGATGTCTAGTGGATCCCAACTATCAGGGGGAGGAAGCATTTTTCGCGTAATAAGGAGACACTTCCTTATGTGCGACAATGTAGCTTGTGGGTCCTACCTCAGGGGGGGATCATTTTTCTTGCGCATAATAAGGAGGCACTTTCTTGCGTGTGACTATGGACCTTGTGGGCCCCAGCTGTCAGCCTCTCCACGTATAGTCCTCTTCTGATGGTTGTCGTTTGTTGACCATGTTGACAACGTCGTGCCGAAGAACCAAGGCGATGGATGACAGCAAGGCCTAGCAAGGGAATGACCCGGAGACAGAGAAGACTCGGCAGTAGACGCCCACGGGAAGAGGAATATGAGGTTTACTGGTTCGGTTGTGGTGTGAGGCTGTCGTCGCCGGAGAATAACAGAAGGGGTTGGTGGGTAGAGGGATGGTCTGGCTAGTGATGGGAGTAGGGTGGGCGGTGAGGCCTGTGCGGCACCACAGCTGGCCATGGGAGGTGGGAGTAGACGGTCCCGCTGGTGCTGGTTTGGGCGGCTGGTGCAAGAAGATTAGAGATTGAAGAAGCACGACAGTTGTTGCATTGACATCGAATGGTCACGCTGGTAGAGCCGATTGTTGACTAAGTTGGCAAAGCCTAGTGTACGCATCAACTTAATTAGTAGGCCCACAAGTCATCCTCCAAACCTGTGGCAGACAACATACAACTCATATGCTATTTTTAATATTTTACGGCTCATTTTCTAATTCTGAAGGAATTTATTACAACTCATTTCTGCCTAGGACCACGGTGAAAAAGTTTAGCTAAATTTTGCATATTTTGGTGGAGTTTGAACTATTTTAATCCTGAAATTTTGAGTCAAAACAAACTAATTTGAAAATAAATTTAAATTAGGTATAAATCTAATGATATTTAAATCTCAAAATCCGAAGAAAAAACCAAAATTTGAAACTAATTGCTAGTTTGCTTTTTAGGGGTAATGGCTAATTTGTTGTGTGTTTTTATATTAACAGCCCATTTCTTATTACTTCTTACAAACCATTTTCTGGGCAAGTTGAATGCATCCCTTCTTCCCTTAAAAGATTTACAGCCCAGCAATTCATTAAAAAAAGATTTACAACCCAATGATACGTCTCCAACATATCTATAATTTTTTATTATTACATGCTATTATAGTATCAATTTTGGATGTTTTATATTCATTTACAAGCAACCTTATATCATTTTTGGGGAGTAACCTATTAACTTAGTGCCTAGTGCCAGTTACTGTTTTTTTTCTATTTTTGACTTTTCAGGAAATCAATATCAAATAGAGTCCAAATGAAGAAAAAACTTTCGATTGATTTTTTCTTGACCAAAAGAGACCCTAGAAGGTTTGGGAGGAGACTAGAAGGCTCACGAGGGAGCGACAAGCTCGTGAGGCGTGCCCCCACAGGCTAGTGGGCCCCTTGTGGCACGTCTTGACCTAATTTCACAACTATAAATTCTCAAATATTCCCCTCAGATCATAGAGCCACCCAAAATATACATTTTTGTCGTCGCAAGTTTATGTTCTCGTGAGATCCCATCTGGAGGCCTCTGCCGGCATTCCGCCGGAGTAGGAATTAATCACGGAGGGGCTCTACATCAACCTTGTTGCCCTTCCGATGATGCGTGAGTAGTTTGCCACAGACCTATGGGTCCATAGTTAGTAGGTAGATGACTTCTTTTCTCTCGATATTCTTCAATACAATGTTCTCCTTTGATGTTCTTGGAGTTCTATCCGATGTAATGACTTTTTGCAATGTGTTTGTTGGGATCTGATGAATTGTGATTTTATGATCAGATTATCTATAAATATTATTTTGAGTTTTCTCTGAACTCTTTTATGCCTAATTGTTATAGCTTTGTATTTATCTTTGATCTATTGATTTGGTTTGGCCAACTAGATTGATTTATCTTGCAATGGGAGAGGGGCTTTGTAATGGGTTCAATCTTGCGGTGCTCAATCCCAATGGCAGAAGGGGACATGACACGTATGTATCGTTGCCATTAAGGGTAAAAATATGGAGTTTATTTATACATGAGTTTATCTTGTCTACATCATGTCATCTTGCTTAAGGCGTTACTCTGTTCTTTATGAACTTAATACTTTAGATGCATGTTGGATAGCGGTCGATGTGTGGAGTAATAGTAGTAGATGCAAGCAGGAGTCGGTCTACTTGTCTTGGACATGATGCCTATATATGATCATTGCCTTGGATATCGTCATGATTACTTGTTTTTCTATCAATTGCTCAACAGTAATTTGTCTGCCCACTGTATGCTATTTTCTCGAGAGAAGCCTCTAGTGAAAACTATGACCCCGGGGTCTACTTTTATCATATACTAGAGTAACGCCTTGATGCAATTTTTATTTATCTATTTTATTTTATATTTTTGTTCGATCTATCTATCTATCATCATACAATTTAATCTTGCAATTAACCGCGCCAAGGGATTGACAACCCCTTGTTCGCGTTGGGTGCAAGGATTTGTTATCTTGTGTGTAGGTACTTCTTACATAGTGTTGCGTGGTTCTCCTAATGGATTGATAACCTTAGTTTTTAACTGAGGGAAATACTTATCTCTACTGTATTGCATCATCCTCTCCTCTTCGAGGAAATCCTAACGTAGCTCACAAGTAGCACCCAACACGGCTGGATAGAGCAATGTTAGAAAATAAACCTGGTCTGGGCATTTTATTATAAAGGTCAAAAATTTGTGTGTGAGTTGAGACGGGAGCATAAACATTCTAGTATATTGGGACGTGATTGCACGTCTACTATTACGTTGGTTCGTAAAATCTTTAACACGTTTTATAGTGAATTTTATACGCAATCACAATGATTTACCTGCCAACTTATAATGATAAACAATTATTTTGTAAGAACTTCTTGATTTACCAAATAAAATATTATTTTACTATCGTAAATTAATAAGATGTGGGACAATTTAGTTGGTTTTAGAGAACACCAGTGGTGCAAAAATCAGGGATGGGAAGGAAAACAACAAAAATATATAAAAAGTAAAGATATTGAGGGAACTTTACGTCATTTTAATATAATAATATATATACTAATAAAACTATAAAATTACATATATAAGTAGAGATGAGAAAATGAAAGTTGGACGTGGTGTCTTTAGAGAAAGAAAGAACTGAATTGTGTGTTTTCTTCAGTAAAAAAAAGTTGGACATAACGTATAGACCGAAAGTGAGGGCGGGATGAAATTGTAACCTAGAGAATATAGGTTGTTAATACGCTAAATGTCATGTCGGACTACAAATGGCCCAAGTGTATTGTCAACCATTAATAGGCCAAAAGTTACACATGCCAAGAAATGGCCCAACTCTTTGACAGGTCGCTAAAAGTCTGAAAGATAGACCTCACAGAAAATGGACCAATTCTAGAAGGGGGCGCTTACAGGCCAAAACACTGATACGTCTCCAATGAATCTATAATTTTTTATTGTTCCATGCTATTATATTATCTGTTTTGGATGTTTAATGGGCTTTAATATGCTATTTTATATTATTTTTTGGACTAACCTATTAACCAGAGGCCCAGTGCCAGTTTCTGTTTTTTGCCTATTTCAGTGTTTCGCAGAAAAGGAATATCAAATGGAACGAAACCTTCACCAGGATCTTTCTTGGAACAAACGCAATCCAGGAGACTTGGAGTGGAAGCCAGAGATGCAACGAGGCGGCGACGAGGCAGGAGGGCACGCGCCCCCACCCTCGTGGGCCCATCGTAGCTCCACCGACGTATTTCTTTCGCCTATATATACTCTTATACCCTAAAAACACTGCAGCCTCCTGTACCCGTGAGATCCCTGATACGTCTCCAACGTATCTATAATTCTTGATTGTTCCATGCTATATTATATTCTGTTTTGGACATTATTGGGATTTATTATATACATTTACATTATTTTTGGGCCTAACCTATTAACCGGAGGCCCAACCCAGAATTGAAGTTTTTTGCCTATTAAGGGTTTTGCAGAAAAATAATATCAAACGGAGTCCAAACGGAAGGAAACCTTCGGGAACGTGATTTTCGGAATGAACATGATCCAGAGGACTTGGACCCTACGTCAAGCAATCAATGAGGAAGGCACGAGGTAGGGGGCACGCCTACCCCCCCCCCAGGCGCGCCCTCCACCCTCGTGGGCCCCCTGTTGCTCCACCGACGTACTCCTTCCTCCTATATATACCTGCGTACCCCTAAACTACCAAATACGGAGCCAAAACCCTAATTCCACCGCCGTAACTTTTTGTATCCACGAGATCCCATCTTGGGGCCTTTTCCGGAGCTCCGCCGGAGGGGGCATCGATCACGGAGGGCTTCTACATCAACACCATAGCCCCTCTGATGAAGTGTGAGTAGTTTACTTCAGAACTACGGGTCCATAGTTATTACCTAGATGGCTTCTTCTCTCTTTGTGGATCTCAATACAAAGTTCTCCCCCTCTCTTGTGGAGATCTATTTGATGTAATCTTCTTTTGCGGTGTGTTTGTTGAGACCGATGAATTGTGGGTTTATGATCAAGTTTATCTATGAACAATATTTGAATCTTCTCTGAATTCTTTTATGTATGATTGGTTATCTTTGTAAGTCTCTTTGAATTATCAGTTTGGTTTGGCCTACTAGATTGATCTTTCTTGCAATGGAAGAAGTGCATAGCTTTGGGTTCAATCTTGCGGTGTCCTTTCCCAGTGACAGTAGGGGCAGCAAGGCACGTATTGTATTGTTGCCATCGAGGATAACAAGATGGGGATTATATCATATTGCATGAGTTTATCCCTCTACATCATTTCATCTTGCTTAAAGCGTTACTCTGTTCTCTTGAACTTAATACTCTAGATGCATGCTGGATAGCGCTCAATGTGTGGAGTAATAGTAGTAGATGCAGGCAGGAGTCGGTCTACTTGTCTCAGACATGATGCCTATATACATGATCATACCTAGATATTCTCATAACTATGCTCAATTTTGTCAATTGCTCAACTGTAATTTGTTCACCCACCGTAAATACTTATGCTCTTGAGAGAAGCCACTAGTGAAACCTGTGGCCCCCGGGTCTATCTTCCATCATATTAATCTTCCAATACTTAGTTATTTCCTTTGCCATTTATTTTACTTGCAACTTTTATTTCTCTTTATCATAAAAATACCAAAAATATTATCCTATCATATCTATCAGATCTCACTCTCGTAAGTGACCGTGTAGGGATTGACAACCCCTTATCGCGTTGGTTGCAAGGATTTATTTGTTTGTGTAGGTGCGAGGGACTCATGCGCGGCCTCCTACTGATTGATACCTTGGTTCTCAAAAACTAAAAGAAATACTTACGCTACTTTGCTGCATCACCCTTTCCTCTTCAAGGGAAAACCAACGCAGTGCTCAAGAGGTAGCAAGAAGGATTTCTGGCGCCGTTGCCGGGGAGTGAAGCACCTTTGGTAGGTGGAATTTGGTAAGGAAAAATTTATATAGTGTGCTAAAATTTGCTGTCACTTGTTACTATGGAAAGTAATCCTATGAGGGGCTTGTTCAGGGTATCTTCACCCCGAGCAGTAGAGCAAAGAGTTGCTCCTCAACCTATTGAACCTACTGAAAATGGAAATGTCTACTTTGAGATTCCTTTGGGTATGATAGAAAAACTGCTAGCTAATCCTATTGCAGGAGATGGAACAATGCATCCTGATGAGCACCTAATATATGTGGATGAAGTTTGTGGATTATTTAAGCTTGAAGGTGTGCCCGGTGATGTTATTAAGAAGAAGGTCTTCCCTTTATCTTTGAAGGGAGATGCATTGACATGGTATAGGCTGTGTGATGATATGGGATCATGGAACTACAAATGATTGAAATTGGAATTTCATCAGAAGTTTTATCCTATGCATCTTGTTCATCGTGATCGCAATTATATATATAATTTTTGGCGTCGCGAAGGAGAAAGCATCGCTCAAGCTTGGGGGAGGCTTAAATCAATGGTATATTCATGCCCCAATCATGAGCTTCCAAGAGAAATAATTATTCAAAATTTATATGCTCGTCTTTCTGATAACAATCACACCATGCTCGATACTTCTTGTGCTGGCTCTTTCATGATGAAGACTATTGAATTCAAATGGGATTTATTGGAAAGAATTAAATGCAACTCTGAAGATTGGGACCTCGACGAAGGTAAGAAGTCAGGTATGACACCTAAGTTTGATTGTGTTAAATCTTTTATGGATACCGATGTTTTCCGTAAATTTAGCACTAAATATGGACTTGGCTCTGAAATAGTAGCTTCTTTCTGTGAATCTTTTTCTACTCATGTTGATCTCCCTAGGGAGAAGTGGTTTAAATATCATCCTCACATAGAAGTAAAAGTAGATGCACCTATTAAAGTTGAAGAAAAGACTGTCACTTATAATGATCCTATTGTTCCTACTGCTTATGTTGAGAAACCACCTTTTCCTGTTAGGATAAAAGATCATGCTAAAGCTTCAACTGTGGTTCGTAAAAGCAATATTAGAACCTATACACCTCCTGAGCAAATTAAAGTTGAACCTAATATTTCTATTGTTAAAGATCTCTTGTCTGATAATATTGATGGGCATGTTATTCATTTCTGTGATGAGACTGCTAGAATTGCTAAACCTTGTGCTAAAGATAAACATAGACCCGTGGTAGGCATGCCTGTTATTTCTGTTAAAATTGGAGATCATTGTTATCATGGCTTATGTGATATGGGTGCCAGTGCTAGTGTTATACCCCATGACTTATACAAAGAAATTATGCATGATATTGCACCTGCTAAGATAGAAGATATTGATGTTACCATTAAGCTTGCCAATAGAGATACCATATCACCCATTGGAATTGTTAGAGATGTTGAAGTCTTGTGTGGGAAAACTAAATATCCTGCTAATTTTCTTGTTCTTGGTTCCCCACAAGATAGCTTTTGTCCCATTATATTTGGTAGACCCTTCTTGAACACAGTCAATGCTAAGATAGATTGCGAAAAGGATGTTCTTACTATTGGTTTAGGTGATATGTCTCATGAATCTAATTTCTCTAAATTTCATAGACAACACCGTGAAGAGGAATTGCCTAGTAAAGATGAAATTGTTGGTCTTGCTTCTATTGCCGTGCCTCCTAGTGATCCTTTAGAACAATATTTGCTAGACCATGAAAATGACATGTTTATGAATGAAATAAGGGAAATAGATGAAGTATTCTTTAAACAGGAACCCATCCGGAAACACAATTTTCCCATCGAAATCCTAGGGGATCCTCCTCCACCCAAGGGTGATCCCATGTTTATTCTCAAACCGTTACCTGATACTCTTAAATATGCTTATCTTGATGAGAAAAAGATATATCCTGTTATTATTAGTGCTAACCTTTCAGAGCATGAAGAAGAGAGATTATTGAAAACTCTGAAGAAGCACCGTGCTGCTATTAGATATACTCTCGATGATCTTAAGGGCATTAGTCCCACACTATGTCAACACAAAATAAATTTGGAGAAAGATGCCAAACCAGTTCGTGATCACCAACGACGGCTGAATCCTAAGATGAAAGAAGTGGTAAGAAAGGAAATACTAAAGCTCCTTGAGGCAGGTATAATTTATCCCATTGCTGATAGCCAGTGGGTAAGTCATGTCCATTGTGTCCCTAAAAAGGGAGGTATTACTGTCGTTCCTAATGATAAAGATAAATTGATTCCGCAAAGAATTATTACAGGTTATAGGATGGTAATTGATTTCCGCAAATTAAATAAGGCTACTAAAAAAGATCATTACCCCTTACCTTTTATTGATCAAATGCTATAAAGATTATCCAAACATACACATTTTTGCTTTCTAGATGGTTATTCTGGTTTCTCTCAAATACCTGTGTTAGTTGATGATCAATCTAAGACCACTTTTACTTGCCTGTTCGGCACTTTTGCTTATAGGTGTATGCCTTTTGGTTTATGTAATGCACCTGCTACCTTCCAAAGATGCATGATGGTTATATTCTCTGACTTTTGTGAAAAGATTTGTGAGGTTTTCATGGACGATTTCTCCGTCTATGGATCCTCTTTTGATGATTGCTTAAGCAACCTTGATCGAGTTTTGCAGAGATGTGAAGAAACTAACCTTGTCTTGAATTGGGAGAAGTGCCACTTTATGGTTAATGAAGGTATTGTCTTGGGGCATAAAGTTTCTAAAAGAGGTATTGAAGTTGATAAAACTAAGGTTGATGCTATTGAAAAGATGCCATGTCCCAAGGATATCAAAGGTATAAGAAGTTTCCTTGGTCACGCCAGTTTTTATAGGAGGTTCATAAAGGCCTTCTCAAAAATTTCTCGTCCTCTGACTAATTTATTACAAAAAGATATACCAATTGTTTTGTATGATGATTGCTTAGAAGCATTTGAAATACTTAAGAAAGCATTGATCTCTGCACCTATTGTTCAGCCACCTGATTGGAATTTACCCTTTGAAATTATGTGTGATGCTAGTGATTATGCTGTAGGTGTTGTTCTAGGGCAAAGAGTTGATAAGAAATTAAATGTTATTCAATACGCTAGTAAAACTCTAGACAATGCTCAGAGAAATTATGCTACTACTGAAAAAGAATTTTTGGCAGTTGTATTCGCTTGTGATAAGTTCAGACCTTATATTGTTGATTCTAAAGTAACTATTCACATGGATCATGCTACTATTAAATATCTTATGGAAAAGAACGATGCTAAAACTAGACTTATTAGATGGGTTCTCAGGGAGTCAGGGAGTCCTGGATTAGGGGCTGTTCGGATAGCCGAACTATACCTTCAGCCGGACTCCTGGACTATGAAGATACAAGATTGAAGACTCCGTCCCGTGTCCGGAAGGGACTTTCCTTGGCGTGGAAGGCAAGCTTGGCGATACGGATGTTCAGATCTCCTACCATTGTAACCGACTCTATGTAACCCTAACCCTATCCGGTGTCTATATAAACGAGGGTTTTAGTCGTAGGACAACATACACATCAACAATCATACCATAGGCTAGCTTCTAGGGTTTAGCCTCTCTGATCTCGTGGTAGATCTACTCTTGTACTACCCATATCATCAATATTAATCAAGCAGGACGTAGGGTTTTACCTCCATCGAGAGGGCCCGAACCTGGGTAAAACTTCGTGTCCCTTGCCTCCTGTTACCATCCGGCCTAGACGCACAGTTCGGGACCCCCTACCCGAGATCCGCCGGTTTTGACACCGACATTGGTGCTTTCATTGAGAGTTCCTCTGTGCCGTCGCCGTCAGGCCCGATGGCTCCTACGATCATCAATGGCGATGCAGTCCAGGGTGAGACCTTCCTCCCCGGACAGATCTTCGTCTTTGGCGGCTTTGCACTGCGGGCCGATTCACTTGGCCATCTAGAGCAGATCGAAAGCTACGCCCCTGGCCGTCAGGTCAGATTCGGAAGTTTAAACTACACGGCCGACATCCGCGGGGACTTGATCTTCGACGGATTCGAACCACTGCCGAGCGCGCCGCACTGTCACGACGAGCATGATCTAGCTCTGCCGCCGAACAGAGCCCTGGAGGCCGCACCCGCATCGGCTCCGACCCCTAGTTCGGAGCCGACCGCGCCGATCGAGGATGGGCGGTTGGACGCCACCTCGGGGGCTGCGATCCCAACGGCGGTTGAGCCGAACACCAGCCCCGTACTCTGCAAGACTCGTGACTCCATGGAGCCGGATTCTTCTCCGGACTCCGAACTCTCCGCGCCCCTGCCGAGCGAATCCGATTGGGCGCCGATCATGGAGTTCACGGCCGCGGACGTCTTTCAGCACTCGCCTTTCGGCGATATCCTGAAGTCACTGAAGTCTCTCTCTTTATCAGGGAGAACCCTGGCCGGACTACGGTCAGCAAGGTTGGGATTCGGACGATGAAGAAATTCAAAGCCCACCCACCACCCACTTGGTAGCCACTGTCGACGATTTAACCGACATGCTCGACTTCAACTCCGACGACATTGGACGGTATGGACGCCGATGAAGGAGACGATGAAGAATCAGCGCCTATCGAGCCCTGGAACGCCACCTCGTCATATGACGTATACATGGTGGACGCACCCAAAGATGACGGCGAGGAGCGGAAGGACGCACCGAAGGATTGTTCCCTCGAAAAGCAGTCAAAGCGGCGACGCAAGCGCCGCCCCAAATCCCGCCTCGACAGAAATAGCGATCACACGACAGCGCTGGAGCAGGGCGAACCGCTGCCGGACAACGGCAATCCGGATAATCAAACCGAACAAACAAATCCTATCAATGATAATGGTCCGGACGACATAACGCCGGACAGGCACTCGGAGCAGCAGAATGCCCGTAAAAGGCTCGTTGCCACCGCAAGGAGCCTCAAAAAGCAGAAGCGGAGGCTCAAGGCCGCGCAAAACACGCTCCAATTCAGATGGAGCAAAATACTCAACACTGTAGCAAGGTACGGCGACAATCGCCCCTCCAAGAGCTACCCAAAGCGGAAGCTGCTACCCGAATTCGATGAGGAGGCCTCAGACCCCCCACAACCAAATATCAAAGCAGCCACCTGGTCGGATAGACGACCCCTCTACCACCACAGAACGGCATTCAACGCCGCTCACAATACAACACGCGACCCATGCGAGGGCTCGCACCCAAAGGACGGTGCAACAAGATCCATCTATGGACCACGCAAGCGCGCCCCAGCATACAATGCAACACAACAAACATCCGAACAACGCGGCACACCCAGCTACAGGGGTGCCGCACACCCCCTATGTTTCACCGATGAGGTGCTGGACCATGAATTTCCAGAGGGATTCAAGCCCGTAAACATAGAGGCATACGACGGAACAACAGACCCTGGGGTCTGGATTGAGGACTATATCCTTCATATACATATGGCTCGAGGGGATGATCTCCATGCCATCAAGTACTTACCTCTCAAACTCAAAGGGCCAGCTCGTCACTGGCTCAAAGGCCTCCCCGAAAGCTCCATTGGAAGTTGGGAAGAGCTCGAAGACGCCTTTCGGGCAAACTTTCAAGGGACTTATGTCCGACCTCCGGATGCGGACGACCTGAGTCACATAACTCAACAGCCCGGAGAGTCAGCCCGAAAGCTTTGGAATAGGTTTCTTACTAAAAAGAACCAGATTGTCGACTGTCCGGACGCCGAAGCCTTAGCGGCTTTCAAGCACAGCGTCCGTGACGAATGGCTCGCCAGACACCTCGGCCAAAACAAGCCGAGAACGATGGCCGCATTAACAAACCTCATGACCCGCTTTTGCGCGGGTGAGGACAGCTGGCTAGCCAGATGCAGCACCAGCGACCCCAGTACATCTGAAGTTAGAGATGGAAACGGGAAATCACGGCGCAACAGCAATAACAAACGCCGGAATAAAGAAGACAGCACGAAGGGCACGGCAGTAAAACGGATTCAAAGTCCCTCGGCCAAACCAAAAGCCGCCCTCCAAAGGCACCAGGGATGAACTGTCCAGCCTCAACAAAATTCTGGACCAAGTATGTCAGATCCATAGTACCCCTAGCAAACCTGCTAATCATACCCACAGAGAATGTTGGGTCTTCAAGCAGTCCGGCAAGCTTAACGCCATACACAAGGGGGAGGATACACCAAGTGAAGACGAGGACGAACCTCCCAAGCAAGACAAGGGGGAACAAAAGAAATTTCCACCCGAAGTCAAAACAGTAAACGTGTTACACGTGATCAAGAGAAAAAACAATGCGGCACTCCCTGAAAATATACCCAAGTGCCTGTCACCGCGAAGTCCCGCCACTGGTCGTCTCAACCGATCACCTTCGACCATCGTGATTACGCATCAAGTATCCGGCACGCAGGATGGGCTGCACTGGTATTAGACCCAGTAATTGGCGGATACCACTTCACACGAGTCTTGATGGATGGCGGCAGTAGCCTAAACCTAATATATCAGGATACAATCCGCGGGATGGGGTTAGACCCAACACAAATTCGCCATAGCAATACTACCTTTAAAGGAGTAACGCCAGGCCCAGGGGCTCGTTGTACGGGCTCCCTCCTACTACAAGTTATATTCGGCTCCCCCGATAACTTCCGTCGCGAGCATTTAACTTTCCACATCGCTCCGTTTAAAAGTGGCTATCAAGCACTACTCGGACGCGAAGCTTTCGCTCGCTTTAATGCAATACCACACTACGCCTCCCTAACACTCAAGATGCCCGGTCCACGTGGCATCATTTCAGTGCACGGAAGTATCAAGCGATCTCTGCGCGCCGAAGAGAGTGAGGCTGCCTTGGCAGCCGCACACTAAAGGCGCCCGGACCAGCAAAAGCATCCAATAGGTCGTCAAGACCTCAGACACAACTCAGACACAATTAATGAAGTCCGGTGCCACTATTTATATCGAATAATTGGTCACACCCCTAGTTGTCAATACAAGGGGCTCAAGCGCGCAGACAAGTGGCAATTTTTTCTCATCTTGAATTATACATGGTTTCTTTAAAAACTATCTTTTTGCACGACAACTTTTTCACCTAAATTCCTCTCTTTTATAGACGATCATCGTGCTACACCTGTCCAGGATACGGCACAATGGAGACACAGGCGCAGACGTGCAGCAGGGACCCGCTCCAAGGATTCTTTTTAGATTAAGACCCTGCGTAAACCTTTTTTACTGTCTCTTGTTGATACATATCCACCGTTGAGAAGGATGCTGACGTCTTGGCATGTGGCCACGCCAGAACAATGCACGTACCTGGACACAAGGGGCTTCTTACAAAGGCCATTATTTAGGCCAGGTTTATACCACAAAGACCGAATACCTTAGGGAGTGTTCGACGTCGCGAGTTTGGCCTTATATGCATCAGCTCCAAATCATTGTCTTTGGTCAAATGTTGGGTTTGCCTGGCTCCTGTGTTTTGGTGCCTTACGTTCCACTTTACCGGCTAAGGTAGCACCAGGAGAACTACTGCGATTGTGTCCTGGTTCATCCGGACGAGCACCTCAGTAGAGAAAGCTGAAAACTGACTGTCATGATATAGCGTGAGACTGGTCAACCACTCGATGACCTCTTGGAATGTTAGAGTTCCTCTGCCTTAATGAAGGACCATTTTTCGGCCAGGCATGTACGCACCCCGAGATCGGGAGAGTGCGGAGCCACCAGGGGCTATCTAGTAGCCCCACTGTCAAACTCCTATGGCTAAGTGAAAGTGCTAAAGCATTATAGTCCGGTTGCCTCGCTCGCTCCGCTATCACCTCCTTAATAGGACCAAGATGTTGGGTTAAGTATGAACGCGTGTTTCTGCGAACACCTCCGCATTATATGCGTGGGGGTTGAAGCCGACGACTGCAATCTTTCAGGTTATACACATGTATACATAAACGGCCGCCCAAGAGGCATCACATTACTTTCAGGAAAAAGTATAAAAGTAGCCTCATAAAAATTTAAAAAGCATTTCACTTACAATGAGATTACATGTCATTCAAACATAATATTTTTTGAGCACTGGGTCTCTATCAAACGAGCACCTTCAAGAACTTCCTCAAAGTAGTGCTCAGCAGCCCTTCAACCTATGGCCGAATCCTGCGCTGCAACAGTGGTAGCATCCATCTCTGCCCAGTATGCTTTAGCACGGGCAAAGGCCATCCATGCGCCTTCTATGCACGCCGACCTCTTCATCGCATTTATGCGCGGCACCACATCGAGGACCTACTGCACCAAGCTGAAATAGCTGCTCGGTTTTGACCTTCCGGGCCATAGTTGATCCACAACAGACCTCATGGAGAGTCCGGACAACCTATTTAGTTTGGCACATTCGGCTAATTGGTCTGTCAACGAAAGCGGATGCTCGGGAGACAGGAATTGCTTCCAAAACAGCTGGTCTACTTCACGGTCCGTCTGACTCTGGAAGTACTTGGCCGCATCGGCAGCACTCGCCGCCAAATCCATATACGCATCCTCCGAACTCCACAGCCGATCCAGAGGGGCATACCGTGGATCTCCGTACTTCCTCTGTAGCATAAAGGACTTCCCGGCTACAATATCCCCGGCTTCCCGTAGTTCCTCCTTCTTTGCCCTCATAGCAGAGAGGAGGTCTTTTCCCGTTACAGCAGCCTTCTCAAGGTCCGATGCCTTCGCCTGGTTTTCCTTTTCAAGAGCCCGGCAACGGTCTACGGCACTTTTAATTCTACGGCCATATTGGCCATCTTCTTCCAGCTCTCGCCATGTGTGGCCTTCTTGGCCCGCAACTCTTCGGCCGCCTTCAAAGCAGCCGCATTACACAATCTTGCTTGTTCCTTGGCTCAGGCAAGTTCCGCCCGCAAGGCTTCAATAGTGGCAGCTCCATCTGCAGTCATAACATGTTCAAAACACTAGCATCATACTCTTCCTATGTGGCGTTTACCAGACAAGGATACTTACCCTGCGCCTCGTCAAGCCTTCTGTTAACAAGCTCGATGTCGGCATCTGTCGCATCCAACTGCCGTTCTAAATGGGCAAACTGGCTAGTCCGGCTGGCCACCGGAGCTTCCATCTCCTGCACATAAAGGCAGTATGGTTATTACCTGGGTGTATGATCCTCCGTTCGTCATCGTTTCTGACGACAACCAGAGTCTCAGGGGCTACTGTCTACACAGGGCACACCCAGCACATGCAGGACTATCATACGTTATTTTTACGTACCTCAAAGCCTGTCAGTAGACTCATAAAAGCTTCATGCAATCCTCTTTCGGCGGACGATATTCTCTCCATCACCATATTCATCAGCACATGGTGATCATCTGAGATGGCCGCTCGCCCCACCAACTCCCTCAGAACATCCGATCGCACACCAGACGGTGCCAGACTCTTTTTTCTGCTCTCTTCGGGGGCCGGACACTGGGAGCTTCGGGGGTCAATGGGATCATCTTCTGGCCTCACCGGACCCGGAGAGGCCCTCCGCGATGACACTTCGGGGTTGCCCGCTTCCGGAGCGGAGGAGTCCGGAGGGGGCGTTTCGCTCTCCATCATCTCTGGAAGAAGATCCCCCGAAGACGAGCTCATTTGAGAGGGGCTAAGGCACGAACTGCAAAGATATATGCGGTGGTTATTTTCTCAGAAGAGAAAGATGGCATACCTGTACTATTAAAGTATTTCGGGTCACTTACGACTCGCGGGAGAATTGATCCCCCCGCGGACTTTGTGCAGCAAAAGCACCCCCCAAGGTAGGACCCTCTGTGGGAGACTTGTTCTCCCGTTTGGAAGCTTCGGCTTCCGAATCCCCGGGCGCAGTCCTCTTCCTCCTCCGGTCGTCTTCCTTCATGGAGACGCTCGCTCCCTCGGTTAGAATGGGCAGCGTTGGGGGCTCGCGTCCGCCCGTATTATCCTCCCCAGTATCTTCCTTCAAGGGCTCCGGGCAAGGTGCGACCTGGAGCATCTTTTCCAATACCGGATTCTCCAAACCCTTAGGGAGGGGGGCCGAACACCGAATCAACTTCGCCTTTGTCAGCCAGTCCTGGTCAAAAAGCGAACTCTCAGAAATAACTTCGTAACAAGTGAGAGATAGTATGTTCGGCCGGAAGATTCCTTACCTGTTCGGCGGCGCGGTTACTACTCAGGCCCACGTCCTCGGTAATTTCCGGACACTCTACCTGAGGTCCGAAGAACGACTTGTACATCTCCTCGTGCGTCAGGCCGAGGAAATTTTGAATGACACGCGGTCCCTCGGGATTGAATTCCCACAAGCGAAGGGGGCGGCGTTTGCAAGGCTGGACTTGACGAACCAGCATAACTTGTATTACCGCAACCAAACTAAAATCTCCGTTGAAGAGATCTCGAATGCGGCTTTGCAGTATAGGCACGTCCTTGGCTGGACCCCAGCTCAGACCTCTGCTGATCCATGACATCAGTCGTGGTGGAGGGCCCGAGCGAAAAACAGGGGCGGATGCCCACTTAGCACTTCTAGGAGTCGTGATGTAGAACCACTCCTGTTGCCACAATGCAGACACCTCTGGGATGGAACCTTTGGGCCACGAAGCTCCCGTCATCTTGTGTATTGAGGCACCTCCACACTCTGCATGTTGCCTTTCGATCACCGTCGGCTTTACTTCAAAGGTCTTGAGCCATAAGCCAAAGTGAGGGGTAACTCGGAGGAAGGCCTCACACACGACAATAAATGTCGTGATATGAAGAAAGGAGTCCGGAGCTAGATCATGGTAATCTAGCCCGTAATAAAACATCAAGCCCCTAACGAAAGGATCCAGAGCAAGGCCTAGGCCTCGGAGGAAGTGGGAGACGAACACGACGTTCTCGTTGGGTTCGGGGGAGGGGACGGCCTGCCCTCGGGCGGGCAGCCGATGCACAACCTCAGTGGTTAGATATCTGGCCTCCCTCAACTTTTTGATGTCTTCTTTTGTGATGGAGGAAGGCACCCATCGGCCTTGAAGGATAGATCCGGACTTGATTGAAGGTTCGGAGCACCTGACCTGAACCTTGGGTGTTTGAGCTTGAGGTGGGGGAAGGATTCGATTGAGCACGGGGGGGGGGGGGGGGGGAAAGCTTTGCCCCTTTATAAAGAGGGTCGATATCAAGCGTCCTCCCCGTGTCCATTTGGACTTGCCTATGATCTAGGAGTCCTAGAAGAGGTTGGGTTACCCACTCCCGTATTGATGAGAATCCCGTAATAAGGGGACACGATCTCTGCTTTAGCAAGACGTGCCAGGGAAACCACCTCGCATAACACGTAGAGGTGGGTAATTAAATGACTCGGATAAGGGCTTGGCTGTGGCGTGTCGCACCACGGAATATGTCAGCAGATTAGATTTGTATAAATATTATTCTCTCTATGGTAGTATGCGGAAACTTATTTTGCAGAGCCGGACACTATCTTTGTGTTCAAAATCTTCTATGAAGTACTTGGAGGAGGAACCCGCCTTGCAATGCCGAAGACAATTTGCGCGCCGGACTCGTCGTCATTGAAGCCTGGTTCAGGGGCTACTGAGGGAGTCCTGGATTAGGGGGTGTTCGGATAGCCGAACTATACCTTCAAGCCGGACTCCTAGACTATGAAGATACAAGATTGAAGACTCCCTCCCATGTCCGGAAGAGATTTTCCTTGGCGTGGAAGGCAAGCTTGGCGATACGGATGTTCAGATCTCCTACCATTGTAACCGACTCTATGTAACCCTAACCCTATCCGGTGTCTATATAAACCGGAGGGTTTTAGTCCGTAGGACAACATACACATCAACAATCATACCATAGGCTAGCTTCTAGGGTTTAGCCTCTCTGATCTCGTGGTAGATCAACTCTTGTACTACCCATATCATCAATATTAATCAAGCAGGACGTAGGGTTTTACCTCCATCGAGAGGGCCCGAACCTGGGTAAAACTTCATGTCCCCTGCCTCCTGTTACCATCCGGCCTAGACGCACAGTTCGGGACCCCCTACCTGAGATCCGCCGGTTTTGACACCGACAAGTTCTCTTGCTACAAGAATTTGAGTTGCATATTATTGATAGAAAGGGAGCTGAGAACCCCGTTGCAGATAACTTGTCTAGGTTGGAAAATGTTCTTGATGACCCACTACCTATTGATGATAGCTTTCCTGATGAACAATTAAATGTCATAAATGCTTCTCATGCTGCTCCATGGTATGCTGATTATGCTAATTATATTGTTGCTAAATTTATACCACCTAGTTTCACATACCAGCAAAAGAAAAAGTTTTTCTATGATTTGAGACATTACTTTTGGGATGACCCACATCTTTATAAAGAAGGAGTAGATGGTGTTATTAGATGTTGTGTACCTGAGCATGAACAAGAACAGATCCTACGCAAGTGTCACTCCGAAGCTTATGGAGGACACCACGCTGGAGATAGAACTGCACATAAGGTATTGCAATCCTATTTTTATTGGCCTATTCTCTTCAAGGATGCCCGTAAGTTTGTTGTATCTTGTGATGAATGTCAAAGAATTGGTAATATTAGTAGACGTCAAGAAATGCCTATGAATTATTCACTTGTTACTGAACCATTTGATGTTTGGGGCTTTGATTATATGGGACCTTTTCCTGCCTCCAATGGATACACACATTTTTTAGTTGCTATTGATTACGTTACTAAGTGGGTAGAAGCTATTCCAACTAGTAGTGCTGATCATAACACCTCTATTAAGATGCTTAAAGAAGTTATTTTTCCAAGGTTTGGAGTCCCTAGATATTTAATGACTAATGGTGGTTCACATTTTATTCATGGTGCTTTCCGTAAAATGCTTGCTAAATATGATGTTAATCATAGAATTGCATCTCCTTATCACCCACAGTCTAGTGGTCAAGTAGAATTGAGCAATAGAGAACTCAAATTAATTTTGCAAAAGACTGTTAATAGATCTAGAAAGAATTGGTCCAAGAAACTTGATGATGCATTATGGGCCTATAGAACTGCATATAAAAATCCTATGGGTATGTCTCCGTATAAAATGGTTTATGGAAAAGCATGTCACTTACCTCTCGAACTAGAACATAAGGCTTATTGGGATATTAAAGAACTCTATTATGATTTCAAACTTGCCGGTGAGAAGAGGTTATTTGACATTAGCTCACTTGATGAATGGAGAACCCAAGCCTACGAGAATGCCAAATTATTTAAAGAAAAAGTTATAAGATGGCATGACAAAAGAATACAAAAGCGTGAGTTTAATGTAGGTGATTATGTATTGCTATACAACTCTGGTTTAAGATTTTTTGCAGGAAAACTTCTCTCTAAATGGGAAGGTCCTTACGTTATCGAGGAGGTCTATCGTTCCGGTGCCATAAAAATCAACAACTTCGCAGGCACAAATCCGAAGGTGGTGAACGGTCGAAGAATTAAACATTATATCTTAGGTAATCCTAGAAATGTTGAAACCAATGTTATTGAAATCGTAACCCCGGAGGAATACATAAGGGACACTTTCCGGAATGTTTCAGACTCCAAAAAGGAATAGGTATGTGGTACGATAACTAAACCGACACCAAAACAGTTCTAATGGCAATTTTCTTCCGTTTTGGAATATTTAGAAAAATAGAAAAATAAGAAGTAGTCCGGGAAGGACACGAGGGTGGAGGGCACGCCCTACCCCCCTGTGCGCGCCCCCCCACCTCGTGGGCACCTTGTGTGCTCTCTGGACTCCGTTTTCTTGCACGTTATGTATTTTGGTCGGTAAAAATTCATTATCTAATCTCCCAAAGGTTTTAACGCCCGTATCACGCAAATATCCTCTGTCTTTGTTTCGAGCTGTTTTTCTGACAGATCCAGGTCGTCATGTCGTATTCAAGTGCCCCCAAGGACCAGTTCTTCGAGAAGGTCATCAACCCCAACCTCGCGGAAGTGTTGCAACACCCTCAAACCATTAAGGTGCTTGAGGGGTTGTTGCACATCCGCGATGTTGAGGGACTAAGGAAGACCGGAAGCACAGAGGCAAGGCTCTAGGCATTGGAGCAACAAGTTTTCAAGTGTCAGGAGATGGTGGAGCGTGGACTCGATTCCAATCATATTATGATCATGGAGTTCACCAACAACCACAAGCTGGACGTCAAGGACATTGGGGAGGCCATCTTCAAGCTTCATGAGAAAATCGAGCACCTCCAAGCCCAGATCTATGACCTGCAAAATCAAAACTGTGAGTATGAATATAGATTCAAGAGGATGAGTTTGGATGCAGATTTGAGGTTTCAGGAGACTCGATCATCCTTCTATGATGGTGAGCCTATGCCTTGGAAGAGGGACGACAAGCCTACGCCATCAACAAAACCATCAAATCCTTCGCCGGCAAAAGAGATATAATCACATGGGTATGGGCACTCCTCTTGGCAGCTGCCAAGCTTGGGGGAGTGCCCCGGTATCGTATCACCATCACTTCTATCTTTACCGTTTTTCTTAGTTCGATCCTTTTGATAATATCTTGATCTAGTAGAATAAAGTTTTAGTATGATCTAGTTGTGAGTTTTTCTTTATGATCCTTCTATGTAATCGAGTCCGTGAGCTATATATAATAAAGATTAGTGTTGAGTCAAGGGCTTGATTATTTTTCCATGATCTTGAGTGAATAAAATAAAAGAGAAAGAACAAAAAGAAATAAAAGAGATCATATGGAGCTTATGGAGAGTAATGAGCTCACATATAAAGAGTATGATGATTAAAAGTTGTTGAGAGTTGACAAACATAGTTTTGGTCATCGTTGCAATTAATAAGAAGTAATAAAGAAAGAGAGGTCTTCACATATAAATACACTATCTTGGACATCTTTTATGATTCTGAGCACTCATTTAAATATGACATGCTAAAGGGTTGACGTTGGACAAGGAAGGCAACGTAATGGGTTATGTTTTCTTACATCTGAGATAAATTATGTTGTCATGGATCATCCAACATGATTGAGCTTGCCTTTCCCCCTCATGCTAGCCAAATTCTTTGCACCAAGTAGAGATACTACTTGTGCTTCCAAACACCCTTAAACCAGTTTTGCCATGAGAGTCCACCATACCTACCTATGAATTGAGTAAGATCCTCCAAGTAAGTTGTCATCTTTGCAAGCAATAAAAAAATTCTCTCTAAATATGTATGACTTATTAGTGTGGGAGAAAATAAGCTTTATAAGATCATGTGATATGGAAGAAATAAAAGCGACGGACTGCATAATAAAGGTCCATATCACAAGTGGCAATATAAAGTGACGTTCTTTCGCATTAAGATTTTGTGCATCCAACCATAAAAGCGCGTGACAACCTCTGCTTCCCTCTATGAAGGGCTTATCTTTTACTTTTATCTCCTACCTTACATAAGAGTCTTGGTGTTCCTCACTGTCGGTGTCAAAACTGGCGGATCTCGGGTAGGGGGTCCCGAACTGTGCGTCTAGGCCGGATGGTAACAGGAGGCAAGGGACACGAAGTTTTACCCAGGTTCGGGCCCTCTCGATGGAGGTAAAACCCTACGTCCTGCTTGATTAATATTGATGATATGGGTAGTACAAGAGTAGATCTACCATGAGATCGGAGAGGCTAAACCCTAGAAGCTAGCCTATGGTATGATTGTTGTTGTGTCTTGTCCTACGGACTAAAACCCTCCGGTTTATATAGACACCGGAGAGGGTTAGGGTTATACAAAGTCGGTTACAATGGTAGGAGATCTACATATCCGTATCGCCATGCTTGCCTTCCACGCCAAGGGAAGTCCCTTCCAGACCCGGGACGGAGTCTTCAATCTTGTATCTTCATAGTCCAGGAGTCCGGCTAAAGGTATAGTCCGGCTATCCGAGCACCCCCTTATCCAGGACTGAAGGAAATATGCCCTAGAGGCAATAATAAAGTTATTATTTATTTCCTTATATCATGATAAATGTTTATTATTCATGCTAGAATTGTATTAACCGGAAACATAATACATGTGTGAATACATAGACAAACAGAGTGTCACTAGTATGCCTCTACTAGACTAGCTCGTTAATCAAAGATGGTTATGTTTCCTAACCATGGACAAAGAGTTGTTATTTGATTAATGGGATCACATCATTAGGTGAATGATCTGATTGACATGACTCATTCCATTAGCTTAGCACCCGATCGTTTAGTATGTTGCTATTGCTTTCTTCATGACTTATACATGTTCCTATGACTATGAGATTATGCAACTCCCGTTTACCGGAGGAACACTTTGTGTGCTACCAAACATCACAACGTAACTGGGTGATTATAAAGGTGCTCTACAGGTGTCTCCAAAGGTACATGTTCGGTTGGCGTATTTCGAGATTAGGATTTGTCACTCCGATTGTCGGAGAGGTATCTCTGGGCCCTCTCGGTAATACACATCACATAAGCCTTGCAAGCATTGCAACTAATGAGTTAGTTGTGAGATGATGTATTACGGAACGAGTAAAGAGACTTGCCGGTAATGAGATTGAACTAGGTATTGAGATACCGACGATCGAATCTCGGGCAAGTAACATACCGATGACAAAGGGAACAATGTATGTTCTTATGCGGTCTGACTGATAAAAGATCTTCGTAGAATATGTAGGAGCCAATATGAGCATCCAGGTTCCGCTATTGGTTATTGACCGGAGACATGTCTCGGTCATGTCTACATTGTTCTCGAACCCGTAGGGTCCGCACGCTTAAGGTTTCGATGATAGTTATATTATGAGTTTATGAGTTTTGATGTACCGAAGGAGTTCGGAGTCCCGGATGGGATTGGGGACATGACGAGGAGTCTCGAAATGGTCGAGACATAAAGATTGATATATTGGAAATCTATATTTGGATATCGGAAGTGTTCCGGGTGAAATCGGGATTTTACCGGAGTACCGGGAGGTTACCGGAACCCCCCGGGAGGTATATGGGCCTTAGTGGGCCTTAGTGGAAGAGAGGAGAGGTGGCCAGGGCTGGGCCGCGCGCCCCTCCCCCCTAGTCCGAATAGGACAAGGAGAGGGGGGCGGCGCCCTCCCTTCCTTCTCTCTCTCCTCTTTCCCCCTTCCCGAATCCTATTCCAACTAGGAAAGGGGGGAATCCTACTCCCGGAGGGACTAGGACTCCTCCTGGCGCGCCCTCTCCTGGCCGGCCGCACCCCCCCCCCCTTTGATCCTTTATATACGGAGGCAAGGGACACCCCTAGAGACACAAGTTGATCCACGTGATCATATTCTTAGCCGTGTGCGGTGCCCCCTTCCACCATAGTCCTTGATAATATTGTAGCGGTGCTTAGGCCAAGCCCTGCGACGGTAGTACATCAAGATCTTCACCACGCCGTCGTGCTGACGAAACTCTTCCCCGACACTTTGCTGGATCGGAGTCCGTGGATCGTCATCGAGCTGAACGTGTGCTAGAACTCGGAGGTGCCGTAGTTTCGGTGCTTGATCGGTCGGGCCATGAAGACGTACGACTACATCAACCACGTTGTGCTAACGCTTCCGTTGTCGATCTACAAGGGTACATAGATTACACTCTCCCCTCTTGTTGCTATGCATCACCATGATCTAGCATGTGCGTAGGAAATTTTTTGAAATTACTACGTACCCAACAGTGGCATCCGAGCCTAGGTTTTATGTGTTGATGTTATTTGCACGAGTAGAACACAAGTGAGTTGTGGGCGATATAAGTCATACTGCTTACCAGCATGTCATACTTTGGTTCGGCGGGATTGTTGGACGAAGCGGCCAGGACCGACATTACGCGTACGCTTACGCGAGACCGGTTCTCCCGACGTGCTTTGCACAAAGGTGGCTAGCGGGTGACAGTTTCTCCAACTTTAGTTGAACCGAGTGTGGCTACGCCCGGTCCTTGCGAAGGTTAAAACAGCACCAACTTGACAAACTATCGTTGTGGTTTTGATGCGTAGGTAAGATTGGTTCTTGCTTAAGCCCGTAGCAGCCACGTAAAACTTGCAACAACAAAGTAGAGGACGTCTAACTTGTTTTTGCAGGGCATGTTGTGATGTGATATGGTCAAGACATGATGCTAAATTTTATTGTATGAGATGATCATGTTTTGTAACCGAGTTATCAGCAACTGGCAGGAGCCATATGGTTGTCGCTTTATTGTATGCAATGCAATCGCGTTGTAATCCTTTACTTTATCACTAAGCGATAGCGATAGTCGTGGAAGCATAAGATTGGTGAGACGACAACGATGCTACGATGGAGATCAAGGTGTCACGCCGGTGACGATGGTGATCATGACGGTGCTTCGAAGATGGAGATCACAAGCACAAGATAATTATGGCCATATCATATCACTTATATTGATTGCATGTGATGTTTATCTTTTATGCATCTTATCTTGCTTTGATTGATGGTAGCATTATAAGATGATCTTTCACTAATTATCAAGAAGTGTTCTCCCTGAGTATGCACCGTTGCGAAAGTTCTTCGTGCTGAGACACCACGTGATGATCGGGTGTGATAGGCTCTACGTTCAAATACAACGGGTGCAAAACAGTTGCACATGCGGAATACTCAGGTTATACTTGACGAACCAAGCATATACAGATATGGCCTCGGAACACGGAGACCGAAAGGTCGAGCGTGAATCATATAGTAGATATGATCAACATAGTGATGTTCACCAATGAAGCTAATCCATCTCACATGATGATCGGACATGGTTTAGATGATTTGGATCACGTAATCACTTAGAGGATTAGAGGGATGTCTATCTAAGTGGGAGTTCTTTAAGTAATATGATAAATTGAACCTAAATTTATCATGAACTTAGTACCTAATAGTATCTTGCTTATTCATGTTTGATTGTAGATAGATGGCCTGTGTTGTTGTTCCGTTGAATTTTAATGCGTTCCTTGAGAAAGCAAAGTTGAAAGATGATGGTAGCAATTACATGGACTGGGTCCGTAACTTGAGGATTATCCTCATTGCTGCACAGAAGAATTACGTCCTGGAAGCACCGCTGGGTGCCAGGCCTGCTGCTGGAGCAACACCAGATGTTATGAACGTCTGGCAGAGCAAAGCTGATGACTACTCGATAGTTCAGTGTGCCATGCTTTACGGCTTAGAATCGGGACTTCAACGCCGTTTTGAACGTCATGGAGCATATGAGATGTTCCAGGAGTTGAAGTTAATATTTCAAGAAAATGCCCGGATTGAGAGATATGAAGTCTCCAATAAGTTCTATAGCTGCAAGATGGAGGAGAACAGTTCTGTCACTGAGCATATACTCAAAATGTCCGGGTATAATAATCACTTGATTCAATTGGGAGTTAATCTTCCAGATGATTGCGTCATTGACAGAATTCTCCAATCACTGCCACCAAGCTACAAGAGCTTCGTGATGAACTATAATATGCAAGGGATGAATAAGACTATTCCCGAGCTCTTCGCAATGCTGAAAGCTGCGGAGGTAGAAATCAAGAAGGAGCATCAAGTGTTGATGGTCAACAAGACCACTAGTTTCAAGAAAAAGGGAAAAGGGAAGAAGAAGGGGAACTTCAAAAAGAACAACAAGCAAGTTGCTTCTCAAGAGAAGAAAACCAAACCTGGACCTAAGCCTGAAACTGAGTGCTTCTACTGCAAGCAGACTGGTCACTGGAAGCAGAACTGCCTCAAGTATTTGGCGGATAAGAAGGATGGCAAGGTGAACAAAGGTATATGTGATATACATGTTATTGATGTGTACCTTACTAATGCTCGCAGTAGCACCTGGGTATTTGATACTGGTTCTGTTGCTAATATTTGCAACTCGAAACAGGGACTACGAATTAAGCGAAGATTGGCTAAGGACGAGGTGACGATGCGCGTGGGAAATGGTTCCAAAGTCAATGTGATCGCAGTCGACACGCTACCTCTACATCTACCTTCGGGATTAATATTAGACCTAAATAATTGTTATTTTGGTGCCAGCGTTAAGCATGAACATTATATCTGGATCTTGTTTGATGCGAGATGGTTATTCATTTAAATCAGAGAATAATGGTTGTTCTATTTACATGAGTAATATCTTTTATGGTCATGCACCCTTAAAGAGTGGTCTATTCTTATTAAATCTCGATAGTAGTGACACACATATTCATATGTTGAAGCCAAAATATGCAGAGTTGATAATGATGGTGCAACTTATTTGTGGCACTGTTGTTTAGGTCATATCGGTATAAAGCGCATGAAGAAACTCCATACTGATGGACTTTTGGAACCACTTGATTATGAATCACTTGGTACTTGCGAACCATGCCTCATGGGCAAGATGACTAAAACACCGTTCTCCGGTACTATGGAGAGAGCAACAGATTTGTTGGAAATCATACATACAGATGTATGTGGTCCGATGAATATTGAGGCTCGTGGCGGATATCGTTATTTTCTCACCTTCACAGATGACTTAAGCAGATATGGGTATATCTACTTAATGAAACATAAGTCTGAAACATTTGAAAAGTTCAAAGAATTTCAGAGTGAAGTTGAAAATCATCATAACAAGAAAATAAAATTTCTACGATCTAGTCGTGGAGGAGAATATTTGAGTTACGAGTTTGGTATACATTTGAAACAATGCGGAATAGTTTCGCAACTCACGCCACCTGGAACACCACAGCGTAATGGTGTGTCCGAACGTCGTAATCGTACTTTACTAGATATGGTGCGATCTATGATGTCTCTTACTGATTTACCGCTATCGTTTTGGGGTTATGCTTTAGAGACGGCCACATTCACGTTAAATAGGGCACCATCAAAATCCGTTGAGACGACGCCTTATGAACTATGGTTTGGCAAGAAACCAAAGTTGTCGTTTCTGAAAGTTTGGGGCTGCGATGCTTATGTGAAAAAGCTTCAACCTGATAAGCTCGAACCTAAATCGGAGAAATGTGTCTTCATAGGATATCCAAAGGAAACTATTGGATACACCTTCTATCACAGATCCGAAGGCAAGACTTTTGTTGCTAAATTTGGAAACCTTTTGGAGAAGGAGTTTTCTCGAAAGAAGTGAGTGGGAGGAAAGTAGAACTTGACAAGGTAACTGTACCTACTCCCTTATTGGAAAGTAGTACATCACAGAAACCTGTTTCTGTGACACCTACACCAATTAGTGAGGAAGCTAATGATAAAGATCATGAAACTTCAGAACAAGATACTACTGAACCTCGTAGATCAACCAGAGTGAGATCCGCACCAGAGTGGTACGGTAACCCTGTTCTGGAAGTCATGCTACTAGATCATGATGAACCTACGAACTATGAAGAAGCGATGGTGAGCCCAGATTCCGCAAAATGGCTTGAAGCCATGAAATCTGAGATGGGATCCATGTATGAGAACAAAGCATGGACTTTGGTTGACTTGCCCACTGATCGGCAAGCAATTGAGAATAAATGGATCTTCAAGAAGAAGACTGACGCTGACGGTAATATTACTCTCTACAAAGCTCGACTTGTCGCAAAAGGTTCTCGGCAAGTTCAAGGGATTGACTACGATGAGACCTTCTCACCCGTAGCGATGCTTAAGTCTGTCCGAATCATGTTAGCAATTGCCGCATTTTATGATTATGAAATTTGGCAGATGGATGTCAAAACTGCATTCCTGAATGGATTTCTGGAAGAAGAGTTGTATATGATGCAACCAGAAGGTTTTGTCGATCCAAAGGGAGCTAACAAAGTGTGCAAGCTCCAGCGATCCATATATGGACTGGTGCAAGCCTCTCGGAGTTGGAATAAAAGCTTTGATAGTGTGATCAAAGCATTTGGTTTTATACAAACTTTTGGAGAAGCCTGTATTTACAAGAAAGTGAGTGGGAGCTCTGTAGCATTTCTGATATTATATGTGGATGACATATTACTAATTGGAAATGATATAGAATTTCTGGATAGCATAAAGGGATACTTGAATAATAGTTTTTCAATGAAAGACCTCGGTGAAGCTGCTTATATATAAGGCATTAAAATCTATAGAGATAGATCAAGACGCTTAATTGGACTTTCACAAAGCACATACCTTGACAAAGTTTTGAAGAAGTTCAAAATGGATCAAGCAAAGAAAGGGTTCTTGCCTGTGTTACAAGGTGTGAAGTTGAGTCAGACTCAATGCCCGACCACTGCAGAAGATAGAGAGAAAATGAAAGATGTTCCCTATGCTTCACCCATAGGCTCTATCATGTATGCAATGCTGTGTACCAAACCTGATGTGTGCCTTGCTATAAGTCTAGCAGGGAGGTACCAAAGTAATCCAGGAGTGGATCACTAGACAGCGGTCAAGAACATCCTAAAATACCTGAAAAGGACTAAGGATATGTTTCTCGTTTATGGAGGTGACAAAGAGCTAATCGTAAATGGTTACGTCGATGCAAGCTTTGACACTGATCCGGACGATTCTAAATCGCAAACCGGATACGTGTTTACATTAAACGGTGGAGCTGTCAGTTGGTGCAGTTCTAAACAAAGCGTCGTGGCGGGATCTACGTGTGAAGCAGAATACATAGCTGCTTCAGAAGCAGCAAATGAAGGAGTCTGGATGAAGGAGTTCATATTCGATCTAGGTGTCATACCTAGTGCATCGGGTCCAATGAAAATCTTTTGTGACATTACTGGTGCAATTGCCTTGGCAAAGGAATCCAGATTTCACAAGAGAACTAAGCACATCAAGATAAGCTTTAATTTCATCCGCGGTCAAGTCAAGGTGGGAGACATAGAGATTTGCAAGATACATACGGATCTGAATGTTGTAGACCCATTGACTAAGCCTCTCTCACGAGCAAAACATGATCAACACCAAGACTCCATGGGTGTTAGAATCATTACTGTGTAATCTAGATTATTGACTCTAGTGCAAGTGGGAGACTGAAGGAAATATGCCCTAGAGGCAATAATAAAGTTATTATTTATTTCCTTATATCATGATAAATGTTTATTATTCATGCTAGAATTGTATTAACCGGAAACATAATACATGTGTGAATACATAGACAAACAGAGTGTCACTAGTATGCCTCTACTAGACTAGCTCGTTCATCAAAGATGGTTATGTTTCCTAACCATGGAAAAAGAGTTGTTATTTGATTAACGGGATCACATCATTAGGTGAATGATCTGATTGACATGACCCATTCCATTAGCTTAGCACCCGATCGTTTAGTATGTTGCTATTGCTTTCTTCATGACTTATACATGTTCCTATGACTATGAGATTATGCAACTCCCGTTTACCGGAGGAACACTTTGTGTGCTACCAAACGTCACAATGTAACTGGGTGATTATAAAGGTGCTCTACAGGTGTCTCCAAAGGTACATGTTGGGTTGGCGTATTTTGAGATTAGGATTTGTCACTCCGATTGTTGGAGAGGTATCTCTGGGCCCTCTCGGTAATACACATCACATAAGCCTTGCAAGCATTGCAACTAATGAGTTAGTTGTGAGATGATGTATTACGGAACGAGTAAAGAGACTTGCCGGTAACGAGATTGAACTACGTATTGAGATACCGACGATCGAATCTCGGGCAAGTAACATACCGATGACAAAGGGAACAACGTATGTTGTTATGCAGTCTGACCGATAAAAGATCTTCGTAGAATATGTAGGAGCCAATATGAGCATCCAGGTTCCGCTATTGGTTATTGACCGAAGACATGTCTCGGTCATGTCTACATTGTTCTCGAACCCGTAGGGTCCGCACGCTTAAGGTTTCGATGATAGTTATATTATGAGTTTTGATGTACCGAAGGAGTTCGGAGTCCCAGATGGGATCGGGGACATGACGAGGAGTCTCGAAATGGTCGAGACATAAAGATTGATATATTGGAAGCCTATATTTGGATATCGGAACTGTTTCGGGTGAAATCGGGATTTTACCGGAGTACCGGGAGGTTACCGGAACCCCCCGGGAGGTATATGGGCCTTAGTGGGCCTTAGTGGAAGAGAGGAGAGGTGGCCAGGGCTGGGCCGCATGCCCCTCCCCCCTAGTCCGAATAGGACAAGGAGAGGGGGCGGCGCCCCCCCCTTCCTTCTCTCTCTCCTCTTTCCCCCTTCCCGAATCCTATTCCAACTAGGAAAGGGGGGAATCCTACTCCCGGAGGGAGTAGGACTCCTCCTGGCGCGCCCTCTCCTGGCCGGCCGCACCCCCCTCCCCTTTGATCCTTTATATACGGAGGCAAGGGACACCCCTAGAGACACAAGTTGATCCACGTGATCATATTCTTAGCCGTGTGCGGTGCCCCCTTCCACCATAGTCCTTGATAATATTGTAGCGGTGCTTAGGCGAAGCCCTGCGACGGTAGTACATCAAGATCGTCACCACGCCGTCGTGTTGACAGAACTCTTCCCCAACACTTTGCTGGATCGGAGTCCAGGGATCGTCATCGAGCTGAACGTGTGCTAGAACTCGGAGGTGTCGTAGTTTCCGTGCTTGATCGGTCGGGCCGTGAAGACGTTCGACTACATCAACCACGTTGTGCTAACGCTTCCGTTGTCGATCTACAAGGGTACGTAGATTACACTCTCCCCTCTCATTGCTATGCATCACCATGATCTTGCGTGTGCGTAGGAAAATTTGTGAAATTACTACGTTACCCAACAAGGACTCCCTCAGTAGCCCCCAAACCAGGCTTCATTGACGATGAGTCCGGCGCGCAGATTGTCTTCGGCATTGCAAGGCGGGTTCTCCCCCAAATTTCGTGTACCTGTTGAATAAAGTCTGGTTTCTTGTAGATGTTGCGCTCCTTGGCTTCTACGCCCAATAATGGTCGCTTCCCATGTGTCAAACGAATATGAAAAGTATGAGTGTTTTTGCATTCACACCCCTAGCCGCGTAAATGAGCTGCCCTATTTAAGGGGACGAGGATTTAGATCCAAACTACATCTTCCCCCCTTCGCGATTGTTCATCAGAGTGCATCCGACAAAGGTCCATTCCACCATGGCCAGCCATCGCAACTCCTCCTTTCGCCCTTCTAGCCCTCAGCCTGGATATTGGGAGAGATGCTCCATCCCGCATAGCGAGCTAGTGACGCTCCAGACCAAGGGATTTCTCCCCCCGGCCTATATGGTCCCGGTTCGAGCCGGCCTTGCCATCTATAATGGCGGAGAGCAAGAGGAGAGTGCCCCTAATCCCTCCAAAGGAGAGCGGGTGTGCCTCGTCCCTTATTTAATAAGGGGGCTTGGATTTCCAATACATCCATTTCTCCGGGGGCTCCTGGAGTTCTATGGCCTCTAGCTACACAATCTCACGCCTGCCTCCGTATTGCATATCGCGGGCTTCGTAGCCCTCTGCGAGCTGTTTTTGGGTATCGAGGCTCATTTCGGGCTATGGAAAAGGTTATTCTGCCTTGTGCCCCGCTCTAAGGAGGGGTCAATGTATCAAGTGGGCGGAGCCGAAGTGTGGCGCATCGCTGGGACCGGATATCTGTCTGGAACCCCAAAGAAGGCATCCGAAGACTGGCCCTCGGAATGGTTTTATATAGAAGACATCCCGCTGCCGGATCCTGTCCGGATCGGCCTCCCTGAATTCGACAGTGCTCCCTTAAAGAAGCGCCTAAGCTGGCGTCCATGGAGCCCTCGGAGGGAAAGTGACAGGGACATCATTTACCTGATGGGCCAAATAAGATTGTTAGCCCATTCCGGACTAACCATGATCGGGGTTATGGCCGAATGCATCATGCGGGGGGTGCAGCCGCTTCAGTATAGAAGCCACCCCATTTGGGACTTCAACGGGGAGGACGACGCCACCCGCTACGGCCGTAAGGGGCAGGATTCAGCCGCCGCTCTACTAAAGATCTTGTCCACTTTGTATAAGGGAGAAGAGGAGGAATTTCTCCGCGTCAACCCACAGGGTGGATTCTCTATGCACAATCCCCCAAGCTGGGTAAGCGGTCACATTTACTTGCCCATCCGTTTTGTATTCCCATTGCTAAATATTCAGTCTGACGACTCCAACGCAGGAACTGCGCCGGGCTGTTAAGGAAATAAGCAGCCCTCCTCCACAACCCGAGGACCCAGGACGGTCCCTCGACCCGGCCTCTCAAGAGGATCCGGACATATCTGTGGAGTTAATTGATGGAGTGTTCCATCAATTGAGCAAGGACAACGCCTTGGTGGCCATTACGGCCGATTACCCAGGGCTAATCCCGGCCTCCCAGGTAACTGAGATCGAAATCCCAGTACCCCGAATAGGTGTCCGCCCTCTCGTGTTTTCAGTTTCCTGATTACAACCAAACTTTGCAGGGGAGGTCTTTGAGGCGGAAGGCCGAACCTGCGGCGACAAGCCAACGAGGGGCCGCAGGGCCCCGTGGGCAGAAAAGAAGTGCGGTCCGGACCGAGGCGTCAGCGCAAAGGTATGGCGCGCCCCCTTATCCCAGGTGTTATACCTTCGAGGCACATTGACACTCGTGCTCTCTTCAGGACAAAGAGACCTCGCCGGACTATATCCGAAGAGGCTGCCAATCGCACCTCCACCAGCCAGGCTCCAAAGCCTGGTCCGAAGGCGGAGGCTAACGCAAGGTGCGCGCTAGACGCTCCTTCGACGGAGGATGTGGACGGGTTGTCTCCCACCAACTCTGAGGTGGAGAGTGCCATGAACCACAGGCGTCGCCGGACAATTCTTCGCGACGCTTGTTTCTCCCAAGGGGCGTTAGATGCCTTCAACTCGGGAGATGCGTACCTCTGTGCCGCTCAAAATGGTCTAGCCAGAGCCACGGAGCAATATGTAAAAGACATACGGGTAAGAAAATTTTGGTAATTATATAATACCAGTAGCCCCCGAGACTTGAAACAGTTAGAATAACTGATTTAAGGATCATTTGTTATGCAGGTTCTTATAGAAAAGAATTCCCTACTGTCCAAGGAGCTGGAAGAGTGCAAAGCCCAACTTGAGGCCGCACTAGCCGCAGCAGGGGAGCCCAAGGAGACCCTCTCTGGTAATATACACTTCGAAAGATAAGTATTTTGCGAAGCACGGCATGGGTGCGAATCTGACAAATGAAATTGCAGATGGCGCCGGATTGAATCCGGAAAGGCAACACCTCCTACGCCAGCTAAAGGCTGGTGAGAAGGTGCTGACAAAGGTGAGGTGGGAGAATAACGATCTCCAAGATGCCAACACCAAGCTGGGCGTCGAGCTGAAAGATGTTCGTGCCCAGCTATCAGACTCCGTGAAGGAGAATCAGCGGCTTCGGCGTGGCATATTTAGTAAGTGCTTGAGCGAACCTTTGAAAGAAAGTTTGGCGGAGAAGTCGACTAACAGAGCAATGTCTGTAGGTGTGATAACAGGTCGTCCTGCAGAGGAGATGCCCGGTTCTATGGGTGACCTTCTTCCCGAGCTCTCGCAACTGCTCGATCGAGTTCGGCAGGCGATGCAAGGCGTCGCCCAGGCCCTGTGGCCATCTGTCTCCATGACCGAAGGTCTTGGAGAGCTTGCGGAGAAGCTAAAGGGAGCACGGCGGCGCTTCTGATTGTGGAAGATATCGGCCTGCCGTCAAGGCGCTAGGGAGGCCTGGGCCATGGTGAAGATGCGGTACACAAAGGCTGACCCCAACCACATGGACGAGGTCGGTCCTGTAGGGCCCGATGGGAAGGAGATCCCTGTTAGCTTAGTATATGGCCAAGTAGAGTTGGCCGCAAAGATTCCCAGCAGGACTGTAAATTAGACAGCCTGTTAGATGGTATTGAAGAGGAATACAATCAGTCAAAATGACTATGTAATTTAATTGACATTTATAATGCCTTCTAGCCGGATTGTAGATCATTTGTCATGGCCGACCTTTTCGCTTCAGCCTCGGGACCTGACGGTCCGGAGTGTGTCCGAATTCCCATGCGGTTATATAGGAACCAGGGAATGCATGGAGACCAGGCATAGGGGTCATTAGTGCGTGAACAGACAAGTGCCCGACTAGTTATGTTATATTACATGGTTAGTAAGAAACATCTTCCAGGGAGAATAGTTCCGTTAGGGGTTCCTTTCCCTGGGAGGCATGCCCTAAGGTGCATGTCCATGCTGCGAAAAGAAACGCAGGAAAAACATCTGGGGGCGTATAGATAAATAAAATAAAAAAAGATCATCTTTAGTTCACCGACCGAATATTCCCTTAAGAACACTAGCTTTCGGCTTCACCCAGTCTGAGGTACATGTCCGGCTGACCCGGCTGTAACAATCGCAGATGTGCTCCCTTTACCACCTAGCCGAAAAATCGAGAACGTAGGGGTAAGCACAGGAGCTAGGCAACCCAGCTTGGCCAAAACTTAAGTCATATCGATGCATATAATGGTGAATAAAAGGTACATGCGGAAGTGTGACACATGTGTTGGGCATGAAGCCCGTATAAATAAGATTCTGTTTAAAGAAGCCCCCAGATTTAATGAGCGCGGATAGCGCGTCACTTTATGAGCCTTTAAAGGCTATAAGAGAGAGAGAGAGAGAGAGAAGAAGAGGAATGTAAGACAGAAAATATATAAAAAATGGACAGAGGAAGGAGATGAACACAGAGTCCGGTGCTAGGCATAGAATCTTCGGAGACGGGCTGTGTTCCATGGGTTCGGCTCGAGTCGGTTATCCGATGCATCCCGTAGGCGGTATGCTCCACCAGTCAGGACTTGGTCAATTATGAAGGGACCTTCCCACTTGGGCTTGAGTTTGTCCTTTTTCTTGTCCGGTAGTCGTAGAACTAATTCGCCAACGTTGTAATTTTTGGCCCGTACTTCTCTGCTCTGGTATCTTCGAGCCTGCTATTGATAGAATGCGGAACGGGCTTTTGCAACATCGCGCTCCTCCTCCAATGCATCAAACCGTCCTGCCGATCGAGCTCGGCTTCCCTTTCTTCATACATGCGCACTCGAGGTGAGTCATGAATTATGTCGCAAGGCAAAACTGCCTCTGCGCCGTACACCATAAAGAATGGTGTGTATCCGGTGGTGCGATTCGGCGTGGTCCGCAGCCCCCAGAGTACGGATTCGAGCTCCTCTACCCAGTGCGTGTTAGATTCCTTGAGGGACCGCACTAATCTGGGTTTGATGCCGCTCATGATAAGACCATTTGCATGTTCGACCTGGCCGTTAGTTTGTGGGTGATAGACGGAGGCATAATCGAGCTTGATGCCCATGTTTTTGCACCAGAGTTTTACCTCGTCGGCCATGAAGTTCATGCCGTTATCAGTGATGATGCTGTGGGGGACGCCGTAACGGTGTACAACCCCGGATATAAAGTCTATCACTGGTCTGGATTCGGCCGTCTTAACAGGCTTGGCTTCTATCCATTTGGTGAACTTATCCACCATGACCAGTAAGTATTTTTGCTTGTGGGTTCTGCCTTTAAGGGGTCCAACCATGTCAAGCCCCCAGACCGCGAAGGGCCAAGTGATGGGGATAGTTTGGAGGGCGGTGGGTGGCATATGGCTTTGGTTTGCAAAGAGCTGGCAACCGGTGCATCGTTGGACTAAGTCCTGAGCGTCTGCCCGGGCCGTCGGCCAATAAAAGCATGTACGGAAGGCCTTGCTTACAAGGGACCGAGCTGCAGCGTGATGACCGCCGAGTCCGGCATGAATTTCAGCCAGGAGGTTCCGCCCCTCCTCTTCGGAGATGCACCTTTGAAGGACTCCAGTAGTGCTTTTCTTATAAAGCTCTCCCTCATGGAGTCTGTAGGCTTTGGATCGCCGCACTATGCAGCGTGCCTCATTTTGGTCCTCGGGGAGTTCCTGCCTAGTAAGGTAGGCGAGGAATGGTTCTGTCCACAGGGCGATGACGGCCATTATTACGTGGGCTGAAGGTGTTATTTCATTGGCAGAGCCTCCGATTGTGTCAGAATGTTCGGTGTCGGGCAGTGCGGTTGGGTCCGGGCTGTTATTGTTCGGCTCCCCTTCCCATACTACGGATGGCTTGAATAGCCTTTCCAAGAAGATGTTGGGGGGACTACATCGTGTTTTGCGCCGATGCGTGCTAGGACATCTGCCGCCTGATTATTTTCCCGGGCTATATGGTGAAATTCAAGCCCCTCGAACCGAGCTGACATTTTTAGGACGGCGTTGCGGTAAGCTGCCATTTTTGGATCCTTGGCATCGAAGTCTCCATTTATTTGGGATATTGTGAGGTTCGAGTCCCCACGCACCTCTAGGCGTTGAATGCCCATGGATACTGCCATCCGAAGACCATGTAAAAGGGCCTCATATTCGGCTGCATTGTTGGAGTCCGTGTACATAATCTGGAGTACGTATTGAACTGTGTCTCCTGTGGGGGACGTCAAAACGACGCCAGCCCCCAGTCCGGTCAACATCTTGGAGCCGTCGAAATGCATGATCCAATTTGAATATGTGACGTACTCTTTAGGGAGTTCGGCCTCCGTCCATTCTGCGATGAAGTCGGCCAAGACTTGCGACTTGATGGCTCGCCGTGGCTTATAAGTTATGTCGAACGGGAGGAGCTCAATGGCCCATTTTGCAATACGGCCTGTTACATCATGCTTGTTTATAATATCGTTAAGTGGTACTTCTAAGGCTACTGTTATTGAACACTCCTGAAAGTAGTGTCGTAGCTTCCGGGATGCCATGAATACCGCGTATGCGATCTTTTGATAATGCGGGTACCATGATTTGCAGGGAGTGAGGACAGTGGACACATAATAGACCGGCTTTTGAAGGGGGAATTTGTGTCCGTCCGCTTCTCGTTCGACGACGAGCACTGCGCTTACAACCTGATGTGTTGCTGCAATGTATAATAGCATTAGTTCGCCAATATTTGGCGCGGCCAGGACTGGGTTTGTTGCCAGTATGGCTTTTATTTCATCGATTCCGGTCGTGGCTGCATCCGTCCATTCGAAGTGTTCGGTGCGCCGAAGGAGGCGGTAAAGGGGTAGGGCCTTTTCTCCCAAGCGGGAGATAAAGCGGCTTAGACCCGCCACGCATCCGGTTAACTTTTGTATTTGTTTGAGGTCCTTTGGGATATCCAGTTGCGACAGAGCTTGGATCTTGGCTGGATTTGCTTCAATTCCTCTACTGGATACAATGAAGCCCAAGAGCTTTCCGGCTGGAACACCGAAAACGCATTTTTCCGGGTTGAGCTTGATGTCGTATGTTCGGAGGTTATCAAATGTGAGCCTCAAGTTGTCTACTAGAGATTCGACATGTCTTGTTTTGATGACCACATCATCTACATATGCCTCCACTGTTTTGCCGATCTGGCTTGCCAGACATGTCTGAATCATGCGCTGATATGTTGCGCCGGCGTTTTTGAGCCCGAAGGGCATCGTGTTGAAGCAGAATGGGTCGTATGGTGTGATAAATGTCATTGCGGCTTGGTCTGGTTCTGCCATCTTGATTTGATGGTCGCCGGAATATGCGTCGAGGAAACACAACGAATCGTGTCCTGCGGTAGCGTCGATAATTTGATCGATGCGGGGGAGGGGGAAGGGATCCTTTGGGCAAGCCTTGTTAAGGTCTTTAAAATCAACACACAGGCGCCAAGATTTGTCCTTCTTTGGTACCATCACCAGGTTTGCTAGCCAGTCCGGATGTTTTATATATCTGATGAATCCGGCCTCCAATAGCTTTGCTAGCTCCTCTCCCATGGCCTGTCTCTTAGGTTCGGAAAAACGCCGAAGAGCCTGTTTGACAGGTTTGAATCCTGTTTGGATATTTAAGCTGTGCTCGGCCAGCCTGCGTGGGATTCCTGGCATGTCTGAAGGGTGCCAGGAGAAAATGTCCCAGTTCTCTCATAGGAACTCTCGCAGTGCGGCGTCTACATCAGGGTTTAACTATGCCCCGATGGAAGCTGTTTTATTGGGGTCCGTTGGATGGACTTGGAATTTGACTATCTCATCCGCCGGCTTAAAGGAGGTGGACTTGGATCTTTTGTCGAGTACCACATCATCCCTATTTACCGTAGAGCGCAGCGCAGTCAGTTCCTCAACCGCTAGGGCTTCGGATAGTGCCTCGAGGGCCAGTGCGGCTATCTTGTTTTCAGCGCGGAGTGCTGTGTCCGGATCACTAGCGAGAGTGATGATCCCGTTAGGCCCAGGCATCTTGAGCTTCATGTACCCGTAATGGGGTATTGCTTGGAAGATTGTAAACGCTTCCCGCCCTAGTAGAGCGTGATAACCGCTGCTGAACGGAGCCACATGGAATGTGATCTCTTCGGACCTGTAATTATCCGGCGTGCCGAACACCACATCTAGTGTGATTTTTCCTGTACAGCGTGCTTCCCGACTGGGGATTATTCCTCTAAAGGTTGTGCTGCTTCGCTCAATGCGGTTCTAGCCTATTTCCATTTTTTGAAGGGTTTCCTCATAAATGAGGTTCAATCTACTGCCGCCGTCCATGAGTACCTTGGTAAGACGAAAGTCGTCCACTATTGGACTGAGGACCAATGCGGCTGGTGCTCGGGCTGTTCGGAATTTAGGTTCATCACTGGCGTTAAAGGTAATAGCCGTGTCACTCCATGGGTTTATTGTTGCTACTTGGAAGACTTCGTCAAGGCTGCAGAGTGTCCTTTTTCGCATATTATTTGATGCGGAAGTCCCGAAGACCGTTAATACCGTATTGGTGTCTCTGGGGTGGCTTTCTGTGGCCTCCGGAATTAGGAGATTTTTGCCAATTTTGGCCACCTGTCGGAGTATCCAACATGCTCTAAGGATGTGAGTGGGTGTGGCGTCCTCTGTACTGTGAATTTTACAGGGTCCATTAAGCCATCCTTCCAGTACGATTCCATGCCCTGTAGAGGGTTTTTGCTTTTTAGTGCTTGACCCGGGTGTCTGGTGATGATGCACCCTTTTATTTCGAACTGGGTTTGTATTCAGGGCCGGATTGTCCCAAAATTTTATTTCGGTTTTCCAGGCGCTTTCCATCACACAGTACTTTCGTACAATAGACGCCAAGTCAGCGAAGCGTGTAATATCACGGCGACTTATGGCGTTGAGTATTCCCTTGTCCGTGCAATTATTGCAGAAGATTGAGATTGCGTCTTCCTCGCGGCAGTCCCTTAGCCTGTTCTTAACCAGGAGGAATCTGGCCCAGTAATGATGTACTGTTTCATCGGGTTCTTGCCTGATTTTGGATAGATCGCTTATGTTGGGGTGGGTGGGTGGAATTAAATCCGAAGCCTCACCCCATTTGAGGCTCAGAGGCCGAGGAATTTCCGAACTCGAAAATTTGGATTCCTGGATGTTCTCCAATGAATCCAGCCCATCGCCTGACTCTAAGTTCAGGTCTTGAGTGATATCCTCCCCTCCGCGGGTATCCGGCTTGGAGGGATCGGGAATCCGGACGTAGCGAGTCCTTAAGATAGATGAAGGGTCGCTGCACTGTCCCTCTATCACGGCAACGTGATGGGTGACTTGGGGAGAGTTAAACTCTCTCAGATCGGGTTTAGGCCCAATCTGGTCGTAATCCGTAGCGACTCCCAGGGCGGCGAAGCGATCCAAGAGCTCATTTATGGAGGAGAGCTCCATTGGATCTAACTGCTCGGCGAGTTCCGAGCTGACATGAAGATAGTTTTCGATGGCTCGAGAGGTCATCGTCGGTGCAGAAGCCGAACAGGCGGTCATAAGAAAACCACCTAGCCGGAGGGTTTGGCCGATAGCCAAAGCTCCCTTAGCAACGGTGCCGTCTTTAAAGACGGGGCGAGGCATCCTTCCTGATGGCGACGACACAGAGGAACTCTCAATGAAAGCACCAATGTCGGTGTCAAAACCGGCGGATCTCGGGTAGGGGGTCCCGAACTGTGCGTCTAGGCCGGATGGTAACAGGAGGCAAGGGACACGAAGTTTTACCCAGGTTCGGGCCCTCTCGATGGAGGTAAAACCCTGCGTCCTGCTTGATTAATATTGATGATATGGGTAGTACAAGAGTAGATCTACCACGAGATCGGAGAGGCTAAACCCTAGAGGCTAGCCTATGGTATGATTGTTGTTGTGTCTTGTCCTACGGACTAAAACCCTCCGGTTTATATAGACACCGGAGAGGGTTAGGGTTACACAAAGTCGGTTACAATGGTAGGAGATCTACATATCCGTATCGCCAAGCTTGCCTTCCATGCCAAGGAAAGTCCCTTCCGGACACAGGACGGAGTCTTCAATCTTGTATCTTCATAGTCCAGGAGTCCGGCTGAAGGTATAGTCCGGCTATCCGAACACCCCCTTATCCAGGACTCCCTCACTCACCCTTACTTTTTAAATTTTATCTTTTGGCAAGCACAACATGTTGGAAAGATCCTGGTATATATGGCTAATTGGATGTGGGTTTTCATGAACTATTATTGTTGACATTACCCTTGAGGTAAAACGTTGAGAGGCAAAACTATAAGCCCCTGTCTTTCTCTGTGTCCGATTAAAACTCCATACCCATAAGTATTGCGCGAGTGTTAGCAATTGTGAAATACTATATGATAGTTGAGTATGTGGACTTGATGAAAAGCTCTTATATTGACTCTTTCCTATGTTATGATAAATTGCAATTGCTCCAATGACTGAGATTATAGTTTGTTAGTTTTCAATGAATTTTATGATTCATACTTGAAACTGTGATTTAATTGTTACTCTAGCATAAGAGATCATATGACAAGAATTATATAAGTTGCTATTCTAAGAATGATCATGATGCCCTCATGCCCATATTTTATTTTCATCGACACCTCTATCTTTAAACATGTGGACATATTTTTCGATTTCGGCTTTCGCTTGAGGAAAAGCGAGGTCTAAA
The DNA here is from genome assembly GCF_003073215.2 of Triticum urartu. NCBI lineage: Eukaryota > Viridiplantae > Streptophyta > Magnoliopsida > Poales > Poaceae > Triticum > Triticum urartu. Next base: position 453,986,772 of record NC_053027.1, read on the forward strand.
CTTGGGGGAGTTGATATGTCCATTTTGCATCATGCTTTTATATCGCTATTTATTGCATTATGGGTTGTTATTACACATTATGTCACAATACTTATGCCTATTCTCTCTTATTTTACAAGGTTTACATAAAGAGGGAGAATGTCGGCAGCTGGGATTCTGGGCTGGAAAAGGAGAAAATATTAGAGACTTATTCTGCACAGATCCAAAAGTCCTGAAACTTCACGAAAGTCATTTTCAGAATATATAAAAAATACTGAGCGCAAGAAGTTCCGGAGGGGGGCCACACCCTGCCCACGATGGTGGGGGGCGCGCCCTATCCCCCTGGGCGCGCCCCCTGCCTCGTGGGCCCCCTGGTGGCCCTTCGATGCCCATCTTCTGCTATATGGAGTCTTTCAATGAGGAAAAAATCATAAGCAAGCTTTCGGGACGAGACTCCGCCGCCACGAGGCGGAACCTTGGCGGAACCAATCTAGGGCTCTGGCGGAGCTGTTCTGCCGGGGAAACTTCCCTCCGGGAGGGGGAAATCATCGCCATCGTCATCACCAACGATCCTCTCATTGGGAGGGGGTCAATCTCCATCAACATCTTCACCAGCACCATCTCCTCTCAAACCCTAGTTCATCTCTTGTATGCAATTCTTGTCTCCAAGTCTGGGATTGGTCCCTGTGGGTTGCTAGTAGTGTTGATTACTCCTTGTAGTTGATGCTAGTTGGTTTATTTGGTGGAAGATCATATGTTCAGATCCTATATGCATATTAATACTCCTCTGATTATGAACAAGAATATGCTTTGTGAGTAGTTACGTTTGTTCCTGAGGACATGGGAGAAGTCTTGCTATTAGTAGTCATGTGAATTTGGTATTTGTTCGATATTTTGATGAGATGTATGTTGTCTCTCCTCTAGTGGTTTTATGTGAACGTCAACTACATGACACTTCACCATTATTTGGGCCTAGAGGAAGGCATTGGGAAGTAATAAGTAGATGATGGGTTGCTAGAGTGACAGAAGCTTAAACCCTAGTTTATGTGTTGCTTCGTAAGCGGCTGATTTGGATCCATATGTTTCATGCTATGGTTAGGTTTACCTTAATACTTTTGTTGTAGTTGCGGATGCTTGCAATAGAGGTTAATCATAAGTGGGATGCTTGTCCAAGTAAGGACAATACCCAAGCACCGGTCCACCCACATACCAAATTATCAAAGTACCGAACGTGAATCATATGAACGTGATGAAAACTAGCTTGACGATAATTCCCATGTGTCCTCGGGAGCGATTTTCTCTATATAAGAATTTGTCCAGGCTTGTCCTTTGCTACAAAAAGGATTGGGCCACCTTGCTGCACTTTATTTACTTTTGTTACTTGTTGCTCGTTACAAATTATCTTATCACAAAACTATCTGTCACCTATAATTTCGGTGCTTGCAGAGAATACCTTGCTGAAAACCGCTTATCATTTCCTTCTGCTCCTCGTTGGGTTCGACACTCTTACTTATCAAAAGGACTACGATAGATCCCCTATACTTGTGGGTCATCAAGACTCTTTTCTGGCGCCATTGTCGGGGAGGTTCGCGCAAGACAAGTCAAGATTTGACTCCCGACAACGAGTCACTTGTGGCGCCGTTGCAAGTCAAGACATACCAAGTACCCATCACAAACCCTTATCTCCCGCATTACATTATTTGCCATTTGCCTCTCGTTTTCCTCTCCCCCACTTCACCCTTTCCGTTTTATTCGCCCTCTCTCTCCATCCTCCCTCTCTTTCTCTATTTGCCTCTTTTTGCCCATTTCTTGTTTGCTTGTGTGTTGGATTGCTTGCTTGTCACGATGGCTCAAGATAATACTAAATTGTGTGACTTCACCAATACCAACAACAATGATTTCCTTAGCACTCCGATTGCTCCTCTTACCGATATAGAATCTTGTGAAATCAATCCAGAAAAGAGTCTTGATGACCCACAAGTATAGGGGATCTATCGTAGTCCTTTCGATAAGTAAGAGTGTCGAACCCAACGAGGAGCAGAAGGAAATGATAAGCGGTTTTCAGCAAGGTATTCTCCGCAAGAACTGAAATTATAGGTGACAGATAGTTTTGTGATAAGATAATTTGTAACGAGCAACAAGTAACAAAAGTAAATAAAGTGCAGCAAGGTGGCCCAATCCTTTTTGTAGCAAAGGACAAGCCTGGACAAATTCTTATATAGAGAAAAGCGCTCCCGAGGACACATGGGAACTATCGTCAAGCTAGTTTTCATCACGTTCATATGATTCGCGTTTGGTACTTTGATAATTTGGTATGTGGGTGTACCGGTGCTTGGGTACTGTCCTTACTTGGACAAGCATCCCACTTATGATTAACCTCTATTGCAAGCATCCGCAACTACAACAAAAGTATTAAGGTAAACCTAGCCATAGCATGAAACATATGGATCCAAATCAGCCCCTTACGAAGCAACAAATAAACTAGGGTTTAAGCTTATGTCACTCTAGCAACCCATCATCTACTTATTACTTCCCAATGCCTTCCTCTAGGCCCAAATAATGATGAAGTGTCATGTAGTCAACATTCACATAACACCACTAGAGGAGAGACAACATACATCTCATCAAAATACTGAACGAATACCAAATTCACATGACTACTAATAGCAAGACTTCTCCCATGTCCTCGGGAACAAACGTAACTACTCACAAAGCATATTCGTGTTCATAATCAGAGGAGTATTAATATGCATATAGGATCTGAACATATGATCTTCCACCAAATAAACCAACTAGCATCAACTACAAGGAGTAATCAACACTACTAGCAACCCACAGGTACCAATCCAGACTTAGAGACAAGAATTGGATACAAGAGATGAACTAGGGTTTGAGAGGAGATGGTGCTGGTGAAGATGTTGATGGAGATTGACCCCCTCCCTATGAGAGGATCGTTAGTGATGACGATGACGATGATTTCCCCCTCCCGGAGGGAAGTTTCCCCGGCAGAACCGCTCCGCCGGAGCCCTAGATTGGTTCCGCCAAGGTTCCGCCTTGTGGCGGCGGAGTCTCGTCTCGAAAGCTTTCTTATGATTTCTTCCTCATCGAAAGACTCCATATAGTAGAAGATGGGCATCAGAGGGCCACCAGGGGTCCCATGAGGCAGGGGGCGCGCCCCCCACCCTCGTGGGCAGGGTGTGGCCCCCCTCCGGAACTTCTTGCGCTTAGTATTTTTTATATATTCTTAAAATGACTTCCGTGAAGTTTCAGGACTTTTGGAGCTGTGCAGAATAAGTCTCTAATATTTGCTCCTTTTCCAGCCCAGAATCCCAGCTGTCGGCATTCTCCCTCTTTATGTAAACCTTGTAAAATAAGAGAGAATATGCATAAGTATTGTGACATAATGTGTAATAATGGCCCATAATGCGATAAATACCGATATAAAAGCATGATGCAAAATGGACGTATCAATCCCATTTGGGGGCCTTTTCTGGTGATCTGCCAGAGGGGGAATCGATCACGGAGGCCTTCTACATCAACACCATAGCCTCTCCGATGATGTGTGAGTAGTTTACCACAGACCTTCAGGTCCATAGTTATTAGCTAGATGGCTTCTTCTCTCTCTTTGGTTCTCAATACAAAGTTCTCCTCGATGTTCTTGGAGATCTATTCGATGTAATATTCTTTTGCGGTGTGTTTGCCGAGATCCGATGAATTGTGGATTCATGATCAAGTTTATCTATGAACAATATTTGGTTCTTCTCTGAATTCTTATATGCATGATTTGATATCTTTGCAAGTCTCTTCGAATTATTAGTTTAGTTTGGCCTACTAGATTGATCTTTCTTGCAATGGGAGAAGTGCTTAGCTTTGGGTTCAATCTTGCGGTGTCCTTTCCCAGTGACAGTAGGGGCAGCAAGGCACGTATTGTATTGTTTCCATCGAGGATAAAAAGATGGGGTTTATATCATATTGCTTGAGTTTATCCCTCCACATCATGTCATCTTGCCTAATGCGTTACTCTGTTCTTATGAACTTAATACTCTAGATGCATGCTAGATAGCGGTCGATGTGTGCAGTAATAGGAGTAGATGCAGAATCGTTTCGGTCTACTTGACACGGACGTGATGCTTATATTCATGATCATGCCTAGATATTCTCATAACTATGCGCTTTTCTATCAATTGCTTGGCAGTAATTTGTTCACCAACCGTAATACTTGCTATCATGAGAGAAGCCACTAGTGAAACCTATGGCCCCTTGGTCTATTTTATATCATGTAAGTTTTCGATCTACAATTCTAGTTTACTGTTTATTTTATTTTGCAATCTTTAATTTTCAATCTATACAACAAAAATACCAAAAATATTTATCTTATTATCTTTATCAGATCTCACTTTTGCAAGTGACCGTGAAGGGATTGACAACCCCTTTATCGCGTTGGTTGCAAGGTTCTTGATTGTTGCTACCTCTTGAGCACTGCGTTGGTTTCCCCTGGAGAGGAAGGGATAATGCAGCAAAGTAGCGTAAGTATTTCCCTCAGTTTTTGAGAACCAAGGTATCAATCCAGTAGGAGGCTACACGCGAGTCCCACGTACCTGCACAAAACAAATAAATCCTCGCAACCAATGCAAATAGGGGTTGTCAATCCCTATAAGGCCACTTACGAGAGTGAGATCTGATAGATATGATAAGATAATATTTTTGGTATTTTTATGATAAAAGATGCAAAGTAAAATAAAGGCAAAGTAAATATCAAAGGAAATAACTAAGTAGTAGGAGATCAATATGATAAAGATATACCCGGGGGGCATAGGTTTCACTAGTGGCTTCTCTCAAGAGCATAAGTATTCTACGGTGGGTGAACAAATTACTGTTGAGCAATTGACAGAATTGATCATAATTATGAGAATATGTAGGTATGATCATGTATATAGGCATCACGTCCAAGACAAGTAGACCGACTCATGCCTGCATCTACTACTATTACTCCACTCATCGACCGCTATCCAGCATGCATCTAGAGTATTAAGTTAAAAACAGAGTAACGCCTTAAGCAAGATGACATGATGTAGAGGGATAGACTCATGCAATATGAAGAAAACCCCATCTTGTTATCCTTGATGGCAACAATACAATACGTGACTTGCTGCCCTTACTGTCACCGGGAAAGGACACCGCAAGATTGAACCCAAAGCTAAGCACTTCTCCCATTGCAAGAAAGATCAATCTAGTAGGCCAAATCAAACTGATAATTCGAAGAGACTTGCAAAGATAACCAATCATACATAAAAGAATTCAGAGAAGATTCAAATATTGTTCATAGATAGAATTGATCATAAACCCACAATTCATCGGTCTCAACAAACACACCGCAAAAAGAAGATTACATCGAATAGATCTCCACAAGAGAGGGGGAAAACATTGTATTGAGATCAAAAAAGAGAGAAGAAGCCATCTAGCTACTAACTATGGACCCGTAGGTCTGAGGTTAACACTCATACTTCATTGGAGGGGCTATGGTGTTGATGTAGAAGCCCTCCATGATCGATGCCCCATCCGGCGGAGCTCCGAAACAGGCCCCAAGATGGGATCTCGTGGATACAGAAAGTTACGGCGGTCGAATTAGGGTTTTTGCTCTATTTTTTGATCGTTTGGGGGTACGTGGATATATATAGGAGGAAGGAGTACGTCGGTGGAGCAACAGGGGGCCCACGAGGGTGGACGGCGCGCCTGGTGGGGGTGTGCGCGCCCCCCTAACTCGTGGCCTCCTGGTTTCTTTCTTGACTTAGGGTCCAAGTCTCCCGGGTCTTGTTCGTTGAGAAAATCACGTTCCCGAAGGTTTCATTCCGTTTGGACTCCATTTGATATTCCTTTTCTTCGAAACCCTAAAACAGGCAAAAAACATCAATTCTGGGATGGGCCTCCGGTTAATAGGTTAGTCCCAAAAATAATATAAAAGTGGATAATAAAGCCCAATAATGTCCAAAACAGTAGATAATATAGCATGGAGCAATCAAAAATTATAGATACGTTGGAGACGTATCAAGCACCCCCAAGCTTAATTCCTGCTCGTCCTCGAGTAGGTAAAGGATAAAAACAGAATTTTTGATGCAGAGTAGTACTTGGCATAATTTTAATGTAATTCTTCTTAATTGTGGTATGAATATTCAGATCCGAAAGATTCAAGACAAAAGTTCATATTGACATAAAAATAATAATACTTCAAGCATACTAACTAAGCAATTATGTCTTCTCAAAATAACATGGCCAAAGAAAGTTCATCCCTACAAAATCATATGGTTTAGTCATGTTTCATTTTAATCACACAAGAATGCTCTCATCATGCATAACCCCGATGACAAGCCAAGCAATTGTTTCATACTTTAGTAATCTCAAATCTATAAACTTTCACGCAATAGCGCGAGCCATGGACATAGTGAAGGAAATATGCCCTAGAGGCAATAATAAAGTTATTATTTATTACCTTATATCATGATAAATGTTTATTATTCATGCTAGAATTGTATTAACCGGAAACATAATACATGTGTGAATACATAGACAAACAGAGTGTCACTAGTATGCCTCTACTTGACTAGCTCGTTAATCAAAGATGGTTATGTTTCCTAACCATGGACAAAGAGTTGTTATTTGATTAACGGGGTCACATCATTAGTTGAATGATCTGATTGACTTGACCCATTCCGTTAGCTTAGCACTTGATCGTTTAAGTATGTTGCTATTGCTTTCTTCATGACTTATACATGTTCCTGTAACTATGAGATTATGCAACTCCCGTTTACCGGAGGAACACTTTGGGTGCTACCAAACGTCACAACGTAACTGGGTGATTATAAAGGAGTACTACAGGTGTCTCCAAAGGTACATGTAGGGTTGGCGTATTTCGAGATTAGGTTTTGTCACTCCGATTGTTGGAGAGGTATCTCTGGACCCTCTCGGTAATGCACATCACTTAAGCCTTGCAAGCATTGCAACTAATGAGTTAGTTGCGGGATGATGTATTACAGAACGAGTAAAGAGACTTGCCAGTAACGAGATTGAACTAGGTATGGGATACCGACGATCGAATCTCGGGCAAGTAACATACCGATGACAAAGGGAACAACGTATGTTGTTATGCGGTCTGACCGATAAAGATCTTCGTAGAATATGTAGGAGCCAATATGGACATCCAGGTCCCGCTATTGGTTATTGACCGGAGACATGTCTCGGCCATGTCTACATTGTTCTCGAACCCGTAGGGTCCGCACGCTTAAGGTTACGATGACAGTTATATTATGAGTTTATGCATTTTGATGTACCGAAGGTTGTTCGGAGTCCCGGATGTGATCACGGACATGACGAGGAGTCTCGAAATGGTCGAGACGTAAAGATTGATATATTGGAAGCCTATGTTTGGATATCGGAAGTGTTCCGGGTGAAATCGGGATTTTACCGGAGTACCGGGAAGGTTACCAGAACCCCCCGGGAGCTAAATGGGCCATGATGGGCCTTAGTGGAAAAGAGAAGAGGCAGCCCTACATGGGCTGCGCGCCTCCCCCTTCCCCTAGTCCCATTAGGACTAGGAGAGGTGGCCGGCCCCCTCTCTCTCTTTTCCCCCTCCGTGAATCCTATTCCAACTAGGATTGGGGGGAATCCTACTCCCAGAGGGAGTAGGACTCTCCTGGCGCGCCACACCTTGGCCGGCCAGCCCCCCCCCCCTCTAGTCCTTTATATACTGAGGCAGAGGCACCCTAGAACACACAAGTTGATCCACGTGATCTATTCCTTAGCCGTGTGCGGTGCCCCCAGCCACCACATTCCTTGATAATACTGTAGCGGAGTTTAGGCGAAGCCCTGCTGCTGTAGTACATCAAGATCGTCACCACGCCGTCGTGCTGACGGAACTCTTCCCCGACACTTTGCTGGATCGGAGTCCGAGGATCGTCATCGAGCTGAACGTGTGCTCGAACTCGGAGGTGTCGTAGTTTCGGTGCTTGATCGGTCGGATCGGGAAGACGTACGACTACTTCCTCTACGTTGCGTCAACGCTTCCGCAGTCGGTCTGCGTGGGTACGTAGACAACACTCTCCCATCTCGTTGCTATGCATCACATGATCTTGCGTGAGCGTAGGAAAATTTTTGAAATTACTACGAAACCCAACACATAGCACTATAGGTGTAATAGAATATAATGAGGGGGTTATGTGGAGAAGACAAAAAAGGAGAAAGTCTCACATCAACGAGGCTAATCAATGGGCTATGGAGATGCCCACCGATTAATGTTAATGCAAGGAGTAGGGCTTGCCATGCAACGGATGCACTGGAGCTATAAATGTATGAAAGCTCAACAAAAGAAACTAGTGGGTGTGCATCCAACTTGCTTGCTCATGAAGACCTAGGGTACTTGAGGAGGCCCATTGTTGGAATATACAAGCCAAGTTCTATAATGAAAAATTCCCACTAGTATATGAAAGTGACAAAACAAGAGACTCTCTATCATGAAGATTATGATGCTAATTTGAAGCACAAATGTGGCAAAGGATAGTAACATTGTCCCTTCTCTCTTTTTCTCTCATTTTTCTCTTTTTTTATGGCCTTTCTCTTTTTTTCTTTTTTTTTGGGCCTTCTCTTTTTCTTTTTCTTTTTTATGGCCTTTCTCTTATATATATATATATATATATATATATATTCCTCACATGGGACAATGCTCTAGAAAATGATGATCATCACACTTCTATTTATTTACAACTCAATGATTACAACTCGATACTAGAACAAAAGATGACTCTATATGAATGCCTCCGACGGTGTACCGGGATATGCAATGGACCAAGAGTGACATGTATGAAAGAATTATGAACGGTGGCTTTGCCACAAATACTATGTCAACTACATGATCATGCTAAGCAATATGACAATGAAGAATGTGTCATGATGAATGGGATGATGAAAATTTGCATGGCAATATATCTCGGAATGGCTATGGAAATGCCATAATAGGTAGGTATGGTGGCTGTTTTGAGGAAGATATAAGGAGGTTTATGTGTGAAAGAGCGTATCATATCACGGGGTTTGGATGCACCGGTGAAGTTTGCGCCAACTCTCAATGTGAGAAAGGGCAATGCACGGTACCGAAGAGGCTAGCAAGGATGGAAGGATGAGAGTGTGTATAATCCATGGACTCAACATTAGTCATAAAGAACTCACATACTTATTGCAAAAATCTACAAGTCATCAAAAACCTCAGTGCTACGCGCATGCTCCTAGGTGGATAGATTGGTAGGAAAAGACCATCGCTCGTCCCCGACCGCCACTCATAAGGAAGACAATCAAATAACACCTCATGTTTCAAATTTGTTGCATAACGTTTACCATACGTGCATGCTACGGGACTTGCAAACTTCAACACAAGCATTTCTCAATTTCACAACTACTCAACTAGCACGACTTTGATATTATTACCTCCATATCTCAAAACAATCATCAAGCATCAAACTTCTCTTAGTATTCAAAACACTCTTATGAAAATTTTACTAATCTTGAATACCTAGCATATTAGGATTTTAAGCAAATTACCATGCTATTAAGACTCTCAAAATAATATAAGTCAAGCATGAGAGATCAATAGTTTCTATAAAACAAATCCATCACCGTGCTCTAAAAGATATAAGTGAAGTACTAGAGCAAAACTATATAACTCAAAAGATATAAGCGAAGCACATAGAGTATTCTAACAAATTCCAAATCATGTATGGCTCTCCCAAAAGGTGTGTACGGCAAGGATGATTGTGGTAAACTAAAAAGCAAAGACTTAAATAATACAAGACGCTCCAAGCAAAACACATATCATGTGGCGAATAAAAATATAGCTCCAAGTAAAGTTACCGATAGAAGTAGACGAAAGAGGGGATGCCTTCCGGGGCATCCCCAAGCTTTGGATTTTAGGGGTCCTTAGATTATCTTGGGGGTGCCATAGGCATCCCCAAGCTTAGGCTCTTGCCACTCCTTGTTCCATAGTCCATCAAATCTTTACCCAAAACTTGAAAACTTCACAACACAAAACTTAAAGTAGAAAATCTCGTGAGCTCCGTTAGCGAAAGAAAATAAAAGACCACTTCAAGGTACTATAATGAACTCATTTTTTATTTACATTGGTGTTATACCTACTGTATTCCAACTTCTCTATGGTTTATAAACTATTTTACTAGCCATAGATTCATCAAAATAAGCAAACAACACACGAAAAACAGAATCTGTCAAAAACAGAACAGTCTGTAGTAATATGTAGCTAGCGCAAGATCTGGAACCCCAAAAATTCTAAAATAAATTTCTATACGTGAGTAATTTATCTATTAATCATCTGCAAAAATAATTAACTAAATATCACTTTCCAAATAAAAATGGCAGCAGTTCTTGTGAGCGCTAAAGTTTCTGTTTTTTACAGCAAGTGTAACAAGACTTTCCCCAAGTCTTCCCAACGGTTCTACTTGGCACAAACACTAATTAAACACAAAAAACACAACCAAAACAGAGGCTAGATAAATTATTTATTACTAAACAGGAGCAAAAAGCAAGGAATAAAAATAAAATTGGGTTGCCTCCCAACAAGCGCTATCGTTTAACGCCCCTAGCTAAGCATAACAAGCAAGAATAGATCTAGGTATTGACATCTTTGGTTTTCAACTTTTTAGTGGAATCGAGCTCGAATCCAGGAGGTTCTTTATGTTTCCCTTCATATTATGAAATTTTTAGATCTAACGAATCCAACCGCTTATTGCAAAGGGTAATCAACATATTCATGCGGTGAATATTTCCACTAATGTTCTTAAGAGGTTCAAGAGATTTCTGCAAGATTTTAGTAACTTCACAAAAAAATTCAAAAACTTGTGTCTCTTCCTGAGTAGGATGAGGCCCCTATTGTTGAGGTAGTGTTCCCACTATACCTTCTATAATTTCAAGTGCAATATGGGATCGATTTCAATAAAATTGCCTTTGGCAACGCAATCCAAGAGTTGTCTATGAGACAAATTTAATCCAACATAAAAATTGCGAAGCAAAATTCTCAGGTTTATTTCAGAGGTACAATTATGATAAGACTCCATTATTATCAACCAGGCATCTTTTAAGTTTTCTCCTAGTCTCTGTTTAAAGTGAAAGATTTCGAACTCAGGAGTCAACGGAGAAGATAAGGGACTAGCCATAATGACAAGCAAACAAACTAACACACAAGCAAACAAAAAGAAAGCGGGCAAAAAGAGGAAAATAGAGAAAGAGAGGGAGGATACAGAGAGAGAGAGGGCGAATAAAATGGCAAGGGTGAAGTGGGGGAGAGGAAAACAAGAGGCAAATGGCAAATAATGTAATGCGGGGGATAAGGGTATGTGATGGGTACTTGGTATGTTGACTTTTGCGTAGACCTCCCCGGCAACGGCGCCAGAAATCCTTCTTGCTACCTCTTGAGCACTGCGTTGGTTTTCCCCGAAGAGTAAGGGATGATGGAACAAAGTAGCGTAAGTATTTCCCTCAGTTTTTGAGAACCAAGGTATCAATCCAGTAGGAGGCTACGTGCGAGTCCCTCGTACCTGTTGGGGAATGTAGTAATTTCAAAAATTTCCTACGCACACGCAAGATCATGGTGATGCATAGCAACGAGAGGGGAGAGTGTTGTCTACGTACCCTCATAGACCGGAAGCGGAAGCATTATAACAACGCGGTTGATGTAGTCGTACGTCTTCACGGCCCGACCGATCAAGCACCGAAACTACGACACCTCCGAGTTTTTGCACATGTTCAGCTCGATGACGATCCCCGGACTCCGATCCAGCAAAGTGTCGGGGATGAGTTCCGTCAGCACGACGGCGTGGTGACGATCTTGATGTTCTACCGTCGCAGGGCTTCGCCTAAGCACCGCTACAATATTATCGAGGATTATGGTGGAGGGGGCACCGCACATGGCTAAGAGATCAATGATCAATTGTTGTGTCTATGGGGTGCCCCCTGGCCACGTATATAAAGGAGTGGAGGAGGGGGGAGAGGGCCGGCCCCTATGGCGCGCCCTGGAGGAGTCCTACTCCCACCGGGAGTAGGATTCCCCCCCCCCCTTCCAAGTAGTAGGAGTAGGAGTCAAGGCAAGGGAAGGGAGAAGAGAAGGAAGGAGGGGGCGCAGCCCCTCCCCCTAGTCCAATTCGGACTAGGCCTTGGGGGGCGCCCAACCTCTCCTCTCTCTTTCCCCTAAAGCCCAATAAGGCCCATATACTCCCCGGCGAATTCCCGTAACTCTCCGGTACTCCGAAAAATACCCGAATCACTCAGAACCTTTCCGATGTCCGAATATAGTCGTCCAATATATCGATCTTTACATCTCGACCATTTCGAGACTCCTCGTCATGTCCCCGATCTCATTCGGGACTCCAAACTCCTTCGGTACATCAAAACTCATAATATAACTGTCATCGAAACCTTAAGCGTGCGGACCCTGCGGGTTCGAGAACAATGTACACATGACCGAGACACGTCTCCGGTCAATAACCAATAGCGGAACCTGGATGCTCATATTGGCTCCCACATATTCTACGAAGATCTTTATCGGTCAGACCGCATAACAACATACGTTGTTCCCTTTGTCATTGGTATGTTACTTGCCCGAGATTCGATCGTCGGTATCTCAATACCTAGTTCAATCTCGTTACCGGCAAGTCTCTTTACTCGTTTCGTAATACATCATCCTGCAACTAATTCATTAGTTGCAATGCTTGCAAGGCTTAAGTGATGTGCATTACCGAGAGGGCCCAGAGATACCTCTCCAACAATCAGAGTGACAAATCCTAATCTCGAAATACGCCAACCCAACAAGTACCTTCGGAGACACCTATAGAGCACCTTTATAATTACCCAGTTACGTTGTGACGTTTGGTGGCACACAAAGTGTTCCTCCGGTAAACGGGAGTTGCATAATCTCATAGTCATAGGAACATGTATAAGTCATGAAGAAAGCAGTAGCAACAAACTAAACGATCAAGTGCTATGCTAACGGAATGGGTCAAGTCAATCACATCATTCTCCTAATGATGTGATCCCGTTAATCAAATGACAACTCATGTCTATTGTTAGGAAACATAACCATCTTTGATCAATGAGCTAGTCAAGTAGAGGCATACTACTTGACACTCTGTTTGTCTATGTATTCACACATGTATTATGTTTCCGGTTAATACAATTCTAGCATGAATAATAAACATTTATCATGATATAAGGAAATAAATAATAACTTTATTATTGCCTCTAGGGCATATTTCCTTCAGTCTCCCACTTGCACTAGAGTCAATAATCTAGTTCACATCGCCATGTGATTTAACATCAATAGTTCACATCACCATGTGATTAACACCCATAGTTCACATCAACATGTGACCAACACCCAAAGGGTTTACTAGAGTCAATAATCTAGTTCACATCGCTATGTGATTAACACCCAAAGAGTACTGAGGTGTGATCATGCTTTGCTTGTGAGAGAAGTTTAGTCAACAGGTCTGCCACATTCAGATCCGTAAGTATTTTGCAAATTTCTATGTCAACAATGCTCTGCATGGAGCTACTCTAGCTAATTGCTCCCACTTTCAATATGTATCCAGATTGAGACTTAGAGTCATCTGGATCAGTGTCAAAACTTGCATCGACGTAACCCTTTACGACGAACCTTTTCTCACCTCCATAATCGAGAAACATATCCTTATTCCACTAAGGATAATTTTGACCAATGTCCAGTGATCTACTCCTAGATCACTATTGTACTCCCTTGCCAAACTCAGGGCAGGGTATACAATAGGTCTGGTACACAGCATGGCATATCTTATAGAACCTATGGCTGAGGCATAGGGAATGACTTTCATTCTCTCTCTATCTTCTGCCGTGGTCGGGCTTTGAGTCTTACTCAATTTCACACCTTGTAACACAGGAAACAACTCTTTCTTTGACTATTCCATTTTGAACTACTTCAAAATCTTGTCAAGGTATGTACTCATTGAAAAACTTATCAAGCGTCTTGATCTATCTCTATAGATCTTGATGCTCAATATGTAAGCAGCTTCACCGAAGTCTTTCTTTGAAAGCTCCTTTCAAACACTCCTTTATGCTTTGCAGAATAATTCTACATTATCTCCGATCAACAATATGTCATTCGCATATACTTATCAGAAATGATGTAGTGCTTCCACTCACTTTCTTGTAAATACAGGCTTCACCGCAAGTTTGTATAAAACTATATGCTTTGATCAACTTATCAAAGCATATATTCCAACTCCGAGATGCTTGCAGCAGTCCATAGATGGATCGTTGGAGCTTGCATATTTTGTTAGCACCTTTAGGATTGAAAAAACCTTTTGGTTGCATCATATACAACTCTTCTTTAATAAATCCATTAAGGAATGTAGTTTTGTTTATCCATTTGCCAGATTTCATAAAATGTGGCAATTGCTAACATGATTCGGACAGACTTAAGCATAGATACGAGTGAGAAACTCTCATCGTAGTCAACACCTTGAATTTGTCGAAAACCTTTTGCGACAATTCTCGCTTTGTAGATAGTAACACTACTATCAGCGTCCGTCTTCCTCTTGAAGATCCATTTAATCTCAATGGCTCGCCGATCTTTGGGAAAGTCAATCAAAGTCCATACTTTGTTCTCATACATGGATCTCATCTCAGATTTCATGGCCTCAAGCCATTTCGCGGAATCTGGGCTCATCATCGCTTCCTCATAGTTCATAGGCTCGTCATGGTCAAGTAACATGACCTCCAGAACAGGATTACCGTACCACTCTAGTGCGGATCTCACTCTGGTTTACCTACGAGGTTCAGTAGTAACTTGATCTGAAGTTACATGATCATCGTCATTAGCTTCCTCACTAATTGGTGTAGTAGTCACAGGAACAGATTTCTGTGATGAACTACTTTCCAATAAGGGAGCAGGTACAGTTACCTCATCAAGTTCTACTTTCCTCCCACTCACTTCTTTCGAGAGAAATTCCTTCTCTAGAAAGGATCCATTCATAGCAACGAATATCTTGCCTTCGGATCTGTGATAGAAGGTGTACCCAACATTTTCTTTTGGGTATCCTATGAAGACGCACTTCTCCGATTTGGGTTTGAGCTTATCAGGTTGAAACTTTTTCACATAAGCATTGCAACCTCAAACTTTAAGAAACGACAGCTTAGGTTTCTTGCCAAACCATAGTTCATACGGTGTCATCTCAACGGATTTAGATGGTGCCCTATTTAATGTGAATGCAGCTGTCTCTAATGTATAACCCCAAAACGATAGTGGTAGATCGGTAAGAGACATCATAGATCGCACCATATCTAATAAAGTACGGTTATGACGTTCGGACACACCATTACACTGTGGTGTTCCAGGTGGCGTGAGTAGTGAAACTATTTCACATTGTTTTTAACTGAAGGCCAAACTCGTAAATCAAATATTTTACTTCTGCGATCATATCATAGAAACTGTTATTTTTGTTACGATGATTCTCCACTTCACTCTGAAATTCTTTGAACTTTTCAAATGTTTGAGACTTGTGTTTCATCAAGTAGATATACTCATATCTGCTCAAATCATCTGTGAAGATCAGAAAATAATGATACCTGCCGCAAGCCTCAATATTCATCGGACCACATACATCAGTATGTATGATTTCCAACAAATCTGTTGCTCGCTCCATTGTTCCGAAGAATGGAGTCTTAGTCATCTTGCCCATGAGGCATGGTTCGCAAGCATTAACTGATTCATAATCAAGTGATTCCAAAAGCCCATCAGCATGGATTTTCTTCATGCGCTTTACACCAATATGACCTAAACGGCAGTGCCACAAATAAGTTGCACTATCATTATTAACTTTGCATCTTTTGGTTTCAATATTGTGAATATGTGTATCACTACGATCGAGATCCAACGAACCATTTTCATTGGGTGTGTAACCATATAAGGTTTTATTCATGTAAACAGAACAACAATTTATTCTCTTACTTAAATGAATAACCGTATTGCAATAAACATGATCAAATCATATTCATGCTCAACGCAAACACCAAATAACACTTATTTAGGTTCAACACTAATCCCCAAAGTATAGGGAGTGTGTGATGATGATCATATCAATCTTGGAACCACTTCCAACACACATCGTCACTTCACCCTTAACTAGTCTCTGTTCATTCTGCAACTCCCGTTTCGAGTTACTATTCTTAGCAACTGAACCAGTATCAAATACTGAGGGGTTGCTACGAACACTAGTAAAATACACATCAATAATCTGTATATCAAGTATACCTTTGTTCACTTTGCCATCCTTCTTATCCGCCAAATACTTGGGGCAGTTCCGCTTCCAGTGACCAGTCCCTTTGCAGTAGAAGCACTTAGTCTCAGGCTTAGGACCAGACTTGGGCTTCTTCACTTGAGCAGCAACTTGCTTGCCGTTCTTCTTGAAGTTCCCCTTCTTCCCTTTGCCCTTTTCTTGAAACTAGTAGTCTTGTCTACCATCAACATTTGATATTTTTCTTGATTTCTACCTTCGTTGATTTCAGCATTACGAAGAGCTTGGGAATCGTTTCCGTTATCCCTTGCATATCATAGTTCATCGCGAAGTTCTACTAACTTGGTGATGGTGAGTAGAGAATTCTATCAATCACTATTTTATCTGGAAGATTAACTCCCACTTGATTCAAGCGATTGTAATACCCAGACAATCTGAGTACATGCTCACTGCTTGAGCTATTCTCCTCCATCTTTTTAGCTATAGAACTTTGTTGGAGACTTCATATCTCTTAACTCGGGTATTTGCTTGAAATATAAACTTCAACTCATGGAACATCTCATATGGTCCATGACATTCAAAACATCTTTGAAGTCCCGATTCTAAGTCGTTAAGCATGGTGCACTGAACTATCAAGTAGTCATCATATTGAGCTAGCCAAACGTTCATAACGTCTGCCTCTACTCCTGTAATAGGTCTGTCACCTAGTGGTGCATCAAAGACATAATTCTTCTGTGCAGCAATGAGGATAATCCTCAGATTACGAATCCAATCCGCATCATTGCTACTAACATTTTTCAACATAATTTTTCTCTAGGAACACAATAAACTGGGAGCAACATCGCGAGCTATTGATCTACAACATAGATATGCTAATACTACCAGGACTAAGTTCATTAAAGTACAATTAATCATATTACTTAAGAACTCCCACTTAGACAGACATCCCTCTAATCTTCTAAGTGATCACATGATCCATATCAACTAAACCATGTCCGATCATCACGTGAGATGGAGTAGTTTCAATGGTGAACATCACTATGTTGATCATATCTACTATATGATTCACGCTCGACCTTTCGGTCTCCGTGTTCCGAGGCCATATCTGTTATATGCTAGGCTCGTCAAGTTTAACCTGAGTATTCCACGTGTGCAACTGTTTTGCACCCATTGTATTTGAACGTAGAGCCTATCACACCCGATCATCACGTGGTGTCTCGGCACGAAGAACTTTCGCAATTGTACATACTCAGGGAGAACACTTGTACCTTGATAATTAGTGAGAGATCATCTTATAAAGCTACCGTCGAACTAAGCAAAATAAGATGTATAAAAGATAAACATCACATGCAATCAAAATATGTGACATGATATGGCCATCATCATCTTGTGCCTTTGATCTCCATCTCCAAAGTATCATCATGATCGCCATCGTCACCGGCATGACACCATGATCTCCATCATCTTGATCTATATCAATGTGTCATCACATGGTTGTCTCACCAACAATTGCTCTTGCAACTATTGCTATCGCATAGCGATAAAGTAAAGCAATTATTTGGTGCTTGCATCTTATGAGAGATAACCATAAGGCGTTTGCCTGTTGCCGATAACTTCAACAAAACATGATCATCTCATACAACAACTTATATCTCATCACGTCTTAACCACATCACATCACAACATGCCCTGCAAAAACAAGTTAGACGTCCTCTACTTTGTAGTTGCAAGTTTTACGTGGCTGCGACGGGCTGAGCAAGAACCATTCTTACCTACGCATCAAAACCACAATGATAGTTTGTCAAGTTGGTGTTGTTTTAACCTTCGCAAGGACCGGGCGTAGCCACACTCGGTTCAACTAAAGTTGGAGAAACTGACACCCGCCAGCCACCTGTGTGCAAAGCACATCGGTAGAACCAGTCTCGCGTAAGCGTACGCGTAATGTCGGTCCGGGCCGCTTCATCCAACAATACCGCCAAACGAAAGTGTGACATGCTGGTAAGCAGTATGACTTATATCGCCCACAACTCACTTGTGGTCTACTCATGCATATTACATCAACGCATAAAACCTGGCTCGAATGCCACTGTTGGGGAACGTAGTAATTTCAAAAATTTCCTACGCACACGCAAGATCATGGTGATGCATAGCAACGAGAGGGGAGAGTGTTATCTACGTACCCTCATAGACCGGAAGCGGAAGCGTTATAACAACGCGGTTGATGTAGTCGTACGACTTCACGGCCCGACCGATCAAGCACCGAAACTACGGCACCTCCGAGTTTTTGCACACGTTCAGCTCGATGATGATCCCCGGACTCCGATCCAGCAAAGTGTCGGGGATGAGTTCCGTCAGCACGACGGCGTGGTGACGATCTTGATGTTCTACCGTCGCAGGGCTTCGCCTAAGCACCTCTACAATATTATCAAGGATTATGGTGGAGGGAGGCACCGCACACGGCTAAGAGATCAATGATCAATTGTTGTGTCTATGGGGTGCCCCCTGGCCACGTATATAAAGGAGTGGAGGAGGGGGGAGAGGGCCGGCCCCTATGGCGCGCCCTAGAGGAGTCCTACTCCCACCGGGAGTAGGATCTCCCCCCCCCCTTCCAAGTAGTAGGAGTAGGAGGCAAGGGAAGGGAAGGGAGAAGAGAAGGAAGGAGGGGGCGCAGCCCCTCCCCCTAGTCCAATTCGGACTAGGCCTTGGGGGGCGCCCAACCTCTCCTCTCTCTTTCCCCTAAAGCCCAATAAGGCCCATATACTCCCCGGCGAATTCCCGTAACTCTCCGGTACTCCAAAAAATACCCGAATCACTCGGAACCTTTCCGATGTCCGAATATAGTCGTCCAATATATCGATCTTTACGTCTCGACCATTTCGAGACTCCTCGTCATGTCCTCGATCTCATCCGGGACTCCGAACTCCTTTGGTACATCAAAACTCATAAACTCATAATATAACTGTCATCGAAACCTTAAGCGTGCGGACCCTATGGGTTCGAGAACAATGTAGACATGACCGAGACACGTCTCCGGTCAATTAGCAATAGCGGAACCTGGATGCTCATATTGGCTCCCACATATTCTACGAAGATCTTTATCGATCAGACCGCATAACAACATATGTTGTTCCCTTTGTCATCGGTATGTTACTTGCCTGAGATTCGATCGTCGGTATCTCAATACCTAGTTCAATCTCGTTAACGGCAAGTCTCTTTACTCGTTTCGTAATACATCATCCTGCAACTAACTCATTAGTTGCAATGCTTGCAAGGCTTAAGTGATGTGCATTACCGAGAGGGCCCAGAGATACCTCTCCGACAATCGGAGTGACAAATCCTAATCTCGAAATACGCCAACCCAACAAGTACCTTTGGAGACACCTGTAGAGCACCTTTATAATCACCTAGTTACGTTGTGACGTTTGGTGGCACACGAAGTGTTCCTCCGGTAAACGGGAGTTGCATAATCTCATAGTCATAGGAACATGTATAAGTCATGAAGAAAGCAATAGCAACAAACTAAACGATCAAGTGCTATGCTAACGGAATGGGTCAAGTCAATCACATCATTCTCCTAATGATGTGATCCCGTTAATCAAATGACAACTCATGTCTATGGTTAGGAAACATAACCATCTTTGATCAACGAGCTAGTCAAGTAGAGGCATACTAGTGGCACTCTGTTTGTCTATGTATTCACACATGTATTATGTTTCCGGTTAATACAATTCTAGCATGAATAATAAACATTTATCATGATATAAGGAAATAAATAATAACTTTATTATTGCCTCTAGGGCATATTTCCTTCAGTACCTGCACAAAGCAAATAAATCCTCGCAACCAACGCAAATAGGGGTTGTCAATCCCTATAAGGCCACTTACGAGAGTGAGATCTGATAGATATGATAAGATAATATTTTTGGTATTTTTATGATAAAAGATGCAAAGTAAATTAAAGGCAAAGTAAATAGAAAAGGAAATAACTAAGTAGTAGGAGATCAATATGATAAAGATAGACCCGGGGGCCATAGGTTTCACTAGTGGCTTCTCTGTAACACCCCGAGACCAATGTGCCAGGTGTCTTTCAGTTATTCGCTATTGTTGCCATGTCATTCGCTTGCGTGTTTCATCTTGTCATGTCATCATGTGCATTGCATCATCATGTTTTCAAAACTTGCATCCGTCCCGGCCTCCCCGTTCCTTCTGTTGTCCGTTCTAAGTCCAACCACACTTGCACGAGCCCGCGGCACGTCCGAAATATTATTCTATAAGTGGTCAGAAAATGTTCTCGGAATGGGTTGAAAGTTGGTCTGTGCTTTTATTATAGTGTAGATAGACCACCTGTCAAGTTTCATCGCATTCGGAGTCCGTTTGACACCCCAACGGATAACTATAGCGGCAGTATAGCCGGTCTATCGTCGGACGTTTTCGGTCTCCGGAAACTGCTGTCGGGCTCTCTCTCTCTCTTCTCTCCTCTCAGCCTTGCCACAGTCCACCTAAGCCCATGCCTACCCTCTTTGCACAGTGCATCCACCCCTCGCGCGCGTCCGGAAGTTGTCGTGAACCCGACCCGGGGAGTCGTCACCGTTGGGTCCGGATCATCCCCAAACATCTACAAAACATCTCTGTTTTGTTAATTGGGCTCCCTAGCTATTTTATCCGCAATCGTCTGGTTGCGATCATACGGACAAGGTATCCCCTAACCTAGTATGTGAGGTATATATATACTCCACCCCTAGTCTATTTGAACAAACCCTAAAAATTAGGAGGCTTGTCCCATCAGTCCAAATCAGCCGCCGCCACATTCCAAATCCCCCTCGAAACCTCCCTCTGCCCAATCCAACCAACCAGTGCTCCTCCTTTGATCCCGAGCGCAGCCACCTGCCCAAACTCCGAGAATCCCCACGGTCCTACCCGCGCCTCCCCTGGAGCCCCTCATCCACCAACCGGAGATGCAGCACCGCCACCTTGACTCCAGGTCCGGCCGTCGCCGGCAGTTACAACCAACAGATGAGCGCCGCCCCTCCTTTATTTCTTCCCTCGTTCTTCCTCCTCCCTCTGTTTGTCTCTCTCTCTCTCTCAAGGCTCTCTCTCCGCCATGTCCTTGCAGGACCACCACCGTCGCCATGGACCACCGCCACCGTCGAGTCGCTATGGCCTTCCCGACATCGCCGGTTGCCCGCAGCTGCCAGATCGGGTCCGTCCCCGAGGGATCCACCGCGGTCGTCGTTCCTTCTGCTGTCGCCTGCTTCCTTTTGTGCGAGACCGAGATGAACAAGCGCTTTCCTCCTGCTCAATTTGCCCATGCCAGGTGCTTCACCGCCGCCTTGCTTCGTCCTCTCCGTCCTCCCGCCGTGGAGCAGCACCGAGCTCGAGAGGAGCCCTGTTCGTGCCGGATCCCCCCATCCCTGGCGAGCTCTGCCGCCCTGCGCCGCCTGAATCTGCCGTTCTGTCGTTCTCCTTCGGTGATGGAGCTCCCGCAAGCCATCCCCGACACTGGTCCTCTTCTGCAGCATCCCAGCGCCGCCCCCATCCTCCTTTGTCCACGCCGAGTCCTGCTTCGCTCGTTGTTGCGCCTGCACCACCTGAAGCCGCGCACCCCTGCTTCCTCTGTTTCAGGAACATGGCCACGCGCTCGCGTTGACTCCTCCGGCTAGATCGAACAAGTCCTCCCCATCGACCGCACATGGGTCGCGTCCCTCCTCCAGCCCAGCTCCCGCTGCGAGCCTGCCAGCCTTCACGGGCCTTGGCCCATGGTGAGCCCAGCTCCGGCGCCCTCTTGTTTTTTTTCTTTCCTCATGTTGGGCCAGCCACTTTTGGCACAACTTCTTTTTTTATCAGGCGATCTGTCTATTTATCCAGAGTTTACAGTTTTACAGAAAAGCCCCTGTTCTTCATGCATATAATAACTCTTTAACCGTGCATCGTATTAAAATGAATCATATATGAAAAAATGCTTAGAATTATGTGTAGGTTAATTATATGCCACTTTCATCCATGTTTAAAATGTCTAAAATGATGTTTGTTTAAATTTGCTCCTATGTCATGTTAAAATGATTTAATTCATCACTAAATAACATTAACTCGGATTTTAATAAACTTTATATGTAAATGGGTGGAAAAATGCCTAGTTTACCATGGTGGCATCACTTTGCATGTTTAATAACTATAAAATATGGTTTAGGGCAGAACAGTACCAAATCTTAAAATATGCATATGGGGCTTTACCGGAATTGTTGTTTGTTATTTCCGGCCTCATTTAAACTTGCCTAGATAGATAGTTTCTTTGCTTCACCCTCTTGCCATGTTTAACATTATTTAATATTGTTGGGTACATAAACAAGATCGAACTAAATAAGTCATGTGGTTTTTTCTTCAATATGAGCTCCACTTAATTGTAGTGTTGTTTGTTGCACTTTGCCATGCCATGTTTCATTAAACCGGACATGCATCATACTTGGTTGTGCATCATGTCATGCTTATGTGTTGGTTGTTTACTATGTTGTTTGCTTCTTTCCGGTGTTGCTTCTTCGGGTTGGTTCCGATAATGTTGCGTTTGTGAGGATCCGTTCGACTACGTCTGTTTGTCTTCTTCATAGACTCGTGACTCGTTCTTCTTCCTTGCGGGATTTCAGGCAAGATGACCATACCCTCGAAATCACTTCTATCTTTGCTTGCTAGTTGCTCGCTCTTTTGCCTTGCCTAGGTTGCGATACCTACCACTTGCTTATCATGCCTCCCATATTGTTGAACCAAGCCTCTAACCCACCTTGTCCTAGCAAACCGTTGTTTGGCTATGTTACCGCTTTGCTCAGCCCCTCTTATAGCGTTGTTAGTTGGAGGTGAAGATGAAGTTTGTTCCTTGTTGGAACATGTTTACTTGTTGGGATATCACAATATCTCTTATTTAATTAATGCATCTATATACTTGGTAAAGGGTGGAAGGCTCGGCCTTATGCCTGGTGTTTTGTTCCCCTCTTGCCGCCCTAGTTTCCGTTATATCGGTGTTATGTTCCCGGATTTTGCGTTCCTTACGCGGTTGGGTTATAATGGGAACCCCTTGACAGTTCGCCTTGAATAAAACTCCTCCAGCAATGCTCAACATTGGTTTTACCATTCGCCACCTAGCCTCTTTTTCCCTTGGGTTCTGCAGACTCAAGGGTCATCTTTATTTAAACCCCCCTGGGCCAGTGCTCCTCTGAGTGTTGGTCCGAACTGGGCAGCCTGCGGGGCCACCTCGGGGCAACTTGAGGGTTAGTTTTACTCGTAGCTTGACCTATCTGAGTGTGCCCTGAGAACGAGATATGTGCAGCTCCAATCGGGATTTGTCGGCACATTCGGGCGGTGTTGCTGGACTTGTTTTACCATTGACGAGGATGTCTTATAACCGGGATTCCAAGCCTGATCGGGTCTTCCTGCTAGAAGGAATATCCTTCGTTGACCGTGAGAGCTTGTGGATGGGCTAAGTTGGGACACCCCTGCAGGGATTTGAACTTTCGAAAGCCGTGCCCGCGGTTATGGGCAGATGGGAATTTGTTAATGTCCGGTTGTAGAAAACCTGAAGTTGATTAATTAAATACATCAACCGCGTGTGTAACCGTGATGGTCTCTTTCCAGCGGAGTCCGGGAAGTGAACACGGTGTTGGAGTTATGCTTGACGTAGGTTGTTCTAGGATCACTTCTTGATCATAGTTGTTCGACCGTGCTTTGCCTTCTCTTCTCGCTCTCATTTGCGTATGTTAGCCACCATATATGCTAGTCGCTTGCTGCAGCTCCACCTCATACCTTTTACCCTTCCTATAAGCTTAAATAGTCTTGATCGCGAGGGTGTGAGATTGCTGAGTCCCCGTGACTCACAGATACTTCCAAAACCAGTTTGCAGGTGCCGATGTTACCGAGCAGGTGACGCAACCAAGCTCAAGGAGGAGCTCGATGAAGATCTTGTCCTTTGTGTTGTTTCGTTCTAGTTGATCAGTAGTGGAGCCCAGTTGGGGTCGATCGGGGATCTGTGTAGCATTTGGGGTAGTCTTCTTTTATTTTGGTTCGTAGTCGGACCTTGATTGTATCTGGTTGATGTAATGCTTTATTCATGTATTGTGTGAAGTGGCGATTGTAAGCCAACTATGTATCTCTTTCCCTTATGTATTACATGGGTTGTGTGAAGATTACCTCACTTGCGACATTGCTTTCAATGCGGTTATGCCTCTAAGTCGTGCTTCGACACGTGGGAGATATAGCCGCATCGAGGGCGTTACAAGTTGCTATCAGAGCCTTCCCCGACCTTAGGAGCCCCCTGCTTGATCGAATCGCTGGCGTTATTGAGTCTAGAAATGTTTTGAGTCATTTAGGAATTATATATATCAGAGAGTTAGGACTTCTTTTTACTCCTCAGTCCCTTCGTCGCTCTGGTGAGGCATCCTGGCGTAGAGTTTTGACTCTTCTCTTCTCAAATTTCACTAAAAAAATTAGGATCACACGGGTATCTTGGAATCGTTCCGATGGTTTTGTGACGAGAAATTGTTCTTGGTGCCTCCTGACATTTAGGGGTTGTGGTAGTGTCCCGGGGAGTTGAGATCCGAGGTGTTGTCGTCACAATTTTATCATTGCAGTTCTGGAATACCTGAGTTTAGTTTCGCCGACATCAAAAATCTCTTTTATGCAGTTGTTGGTGAGATAACCTCGACGCCACTCAATACTGGGGCGGGAGTTCGGGAGTATTGCCATAACTCGTATAACGGATGCTTTTCGAAGGTTGAGGTAAACGATTTCCGAAGGTTTCTTGGTTATGTGTTGAAGGATGGATACAGCTGGATGTAGGATTTGTTAGTTTTGGGTGAGATATTATGCTTCCCCTGTATCCCCAACACCTGATTGCATAACCGGAAAATTTCGGGAGTTTATAAGTGGGAATTCAAGTAGCTCTTAGGATATCTTTCCGTCAGATGTATGATATGAAATTGGGGTTCGACGTCTAGTGGTCCGCCTATCCACGGTTGGTTTTACAGTGGTCTCGTTGTGTCTTAAAGAGTCCTTGGCTATGCCAACTCAGGGACGCTTCGTATGTAATGTGCACTTCCTTGTACATGATGGTGTTGTACGATCGAGCCCGTGTAGGCCCCACCACGAAAACTTTGGACGAAATCTCTATCATATGTTTGTTCCGGCTTATTCTGCAAGCCAATCCTTTGTTTTGTTTTGAGTTGTGGTATTCGAGTTGCTTCGGAGTCAAGTGTGGATTCCATCCCTTGTCTAAGCGGTGTTCTCATATTTCTATGTGAATACCAATCCTTCTTGATCATCGAGATTGTCTTGCCAATCCTTTTCAACCGGTGTGTTTCTCTTCTAGTGGACCC
This sequence comes from Triticum urartu, assembly GCF_003073215.2. Taxonomy (NCBI): domain Eukaryota; kingdom Viridiplantae; phylum Streptophyta; class Magnoliopsida; order Poales; family Poaceae; genus Triticum; species Triticum urartu. Next base: position 454,012,423 of record NC_053027.1, read on the forward strand.
GATCACTTCAACATTCGCAAGATCAATTATCAGTTCTTCTCAACGGTGTTTGTTTCATTCGTCCCAAGCTGCCTTTGTTTTCCTACCCACCCACCCTTTTTCTTCGAGGACTAAGATTTCTTAATCAAGTATCCATCTTATTGATGTGAAGTCTCTTCATTCTTTCCTTTCTATGTTCTTATCCGGTGATTCTCGGGAAGATTGTAACGAAGCTTCAAGTTCAATATTCTTCATCCTTTTCCTTCAGCAGTGGATTCAATGCAAGCTTTCGGTGTTGATCATATCTTTTTCTTTGTTTCACATGTTTTCCATGTTCGAAGTCCTTACCGAAGACTCTTTTAACTGTTCACCTCTCTCTATTCAATTGTTCCGGAGTGCTCAAGATATCTCGAAGATTCGTGCTTCCACTCTACATTCGTTCAAGCTCTTTCGATGTTGTTATCTCACTCAAGCCGTTTAATTCAACCGGTGCTATCTCCTTTTTCAAGCAATCGTTCAACGGTGTATCTTTTGAGTGGGCCCTAACCCATAGGTCTTTTCCCAAGATCTTACCTGCCTCTTCTTATTTTCCCGGAGCTATCCTCAAATTCTTTTAAAGTTTGACGTAAGAATGATTCATCATCAGTCATATGTATTTCTCCAAGATCTTTCAAATTATTTTCATCGTTGGCTCAACCTTTCCATTCTTCATTCCGGAGTGCCTCAATAATTATTGGTGGTGTTTCTCGTCGTCATTCTCAGATTTTGAAGACCGAAGAAGAGTTTCTCTTAAATCTTGCTCCATTCTCTTCAAGATTTGTGATTCTAGCTTGTTGACATCCTCTCATAATTATTTTCGATTGTGGGAATTATTTTCATCCATCCGGTGCAATTCAGGAGTCTTTTCAGGTTGATTATCCGGAGTCCATCAATTCAGGTTTATTCATTTCTCAGCTTTCAGTTATCATTCTCCAATCTTATCGGTGCTTCGTTCAAGTGATCTCTAATCGGCTCGTGATCTCTTAGTTCTCATGTATCTAAATCCTCTCAAGCATCTTTGTTCATTTTATAATTCTTCCCGGTGTTTCTTTATCTTCTCTTCGTTCATTTTCAATTCTTACGGTGGTTCGTTCAAGAGTTCCTTTTCCTTCGTTTATCATATTAATTCATTCGTTGTTTCAATCTTACCGGCGGTTGATTGAAGACCTTCCCAAGTCTGACGCTATATCTATCTTAATCCTTTCCACGAGAATAAGTAGTATGCCAAATCCGTTGCTTGTCATCAATTAAATTGGTGAAGGATACGCATAATGTAATTCTTATTCTTGTATCATCGAGTTTATTCAATTCCTTATTCAGAGATTCATCAAATTCTTGATCTCATTTGTTCTTCTTTCTTTTCCGGAGTTCCAAGCTCTCGCAATTATATCATCACGGAGATACATCTAAATCATTGCAAGGATTCACCTTGTGTTTTCAACTTCTTTTTCCTTCCCTTTGATCATTCTTTTGTTTAACGGAGTTCTTCATGGAGGCTCTACATGATGGTTCATAAAGGATTTAATTCCTTCTCGAAGTGTTCATCAAGATTCTTTTCTGAGGAGCTCAAGCATTTCTTCATCTTGCATTCCGAAGTGCAATCCTTTCTACCGTATCATTGGAGATGGTATTATGTCATTCTTGATAATTTGAGTTCATGTTTCATGTTTCACATGTTGTTAAGAATGAGGTATTTTAAATCCATCAATCCCTTCGTTGGAATTATCTTGTGTCATGTTTCACCTAAAGCCTTCCCTAAGGATTGTTGCTAATTATGGTGCTTATAAATTATCCAAGTTCTTCTTTTATCCTCCCGGTGAAATAAGTTTCTCGTCTCCTTGTTCATATCAATCCAATTCTTTTTCCCGTGAGTGGCAGGTTGTCACCTCATAATTTGAGATGCATTCCATAAGACCATAACAATCTTACTCTTTACGTTGTTGTTTTTTTCCAACTACTCCGTTCGACCCTTCTCCTAAAGATGCCTTTTCAAACTCTTTTGTGGCGGAAGTTGGCTTTTTTCAACAACATTCTTTTATCACAATGATCTAACTTCTATTCTTTTCTTCCGGAGGCATTGCGATGTTGTTCTTTTCAACCGTCATCTCGTGTTGTCTAAGATCATATCCTTTTCATGATTATCCATTTAACCGGAGTGTTCTGCCCTTTTTGCTCAAGTTCTTTTCGCCTTATCAAGCCTTGCATCCCTTCTCAACCGGAGTGCTGCCCAAATTTGCTCTTCCTTGTTCCTCTTTCCTAACGGAGTGCTTTCAACTTCGTTCATCTCCATTGTATTCTTTTCTCGTAATGGCTTAACCTTTGCAAGGTTCTTGGGTTTCACTCGTTTGTCAAAGGAGCAACTTAGTTTTACCTCTCCTTTTTCTCTTCTGTTGTCCCTCTGGTGCCATTCTAGATCTCGGGACGAGATCCTCTCGTAGTGGTGGAGTGTTGTAACACCCCGAGACCGATGTGCTAGGTGTCTTTCAGTTATTCGCTGTTGTTGCCATGTCATTCAATTGCATGTTGCATCTTGTCATGTCATCATGTGCATTGCATCATCATGTTTTCAAAACTTGCATCCGTCCCGGCCTCCCCGTTCCTTCCGTTGTCCGTTCTGAGTCCAACCACACTTGCATGAGCCCGTGGCACGTCCGAAATATTATTCTATAAGTGGCCGGAAAATGTTCTCGGAATGGGTTGAAAGTTCGCGTGTGGTCTTATTATAGTGTAGATAGACCGCCTGTCAAGTTTCATCGCATTCGGAGTCCGTTTGACGCCCCAACGGATAACTATAGCGGCAGTATAGCCGGTCTATCATCGGACGTTTTCGGTCTCCGGAAACTGCTGTCGGGCTCTCTCTCTCTCTTCCCTCCTCCCAGCCTCGCCACAGTCCACCTAGGCCCATGCCTACCCTCTCTACACAGTGCATCCACCCCTCGCGCGCGTCCGGAAGTTGTCCTGAACCCGACCCGGGGAGTCATCACCGTTGGGTCCGGATCATCCCCAAACATCTACAAAATATCTCCGTTTTGTTAATTGGGCTCCCTAGCTATTTTATCCGCAATCGTCCGGTTGCGATCGTACAGACGAGGTAGCCCCTAACCTTGTCTGTGAGGTATATATATACTCCACCCCTAGTCTATTTGGACAAACCCTAAAAATTAGGAGGCTTGTCCCATCAGTCCAAATCAGCCGCCGCCACATTCCAAATCCCCCTCGAAACCTCCCTCTGCCCGATCCAACCAACCAGTGCTCCTCCTTCGATCCCGAGCGCAGCCACCTGCCCAAACTCCGAGAATCCCCACGATCCTACCCGCGCCTCCCCTGGAGCCCCTCGTCCACCAACCAGAGATGCAGCACCGCCACCTTGACTCCAGGTCCGGCCGTCGCCGGCAGTTACAACCAACAGATGAGCGCCGCCCCTCCTTTATTTCTTCCCTCGTTCTTCCTCCTCCCTCTGTTTGTCTCTCTCTCTCTCTCAAGTATCTCTCTCCGCCCTGTCCTTGCAGGACCACCACCGTCGCCATGGACCGCCGCCACCGTCGAGTCGCTATGGCCTTCCCGACATCGCCGGTTGCCCGCAGCTGCCAGATCGGGTCCGTCCCCGAGGGATCCACCGTGGCCGTCGTTCCTTCTGCTGCCGCCTGCTTCCTTTCGTGCGAGAACGAGACGAACGAGCGCTTTCCTCCTGCTCGATTTGCCCGTGCCAAGTGCTTCACCGCCGCCTTGCTTCATCCTCTCAGTCCTCCCGCTGTGGAGCAGCACCGAGCTCGAGAGGAGCCCTGTTCGCGCCGGATCCCCCCATCCCTGGCGAGCTCTGCCGCCCTGCGCCGCCTGAATTCTCCGTTCTGCCGTTCTCCTTCGGCGATGGAGCTCCCGCAAGCCATCCCCGACACTGGTCCTCTTCTGCAGCATCCCGACGCCGCGCCCATCCTCCTTCGTCCACGCCGAGTCCTGCTTCGCTCGTTGCTGCGCCTGCACCACCTGAAGCCGCGCACCCCTGCTTCCTCTGTTTCAGGAACATGGCCACGCGCTCGCGTTGACTCCTCCGGCCAGATCGAACGAGTCCTCCCCATCGACCGCACATGGGCCGCGTCCCTCCTCCGGCCCGGCTCCCGCTGCGAGCCTGCCAGCCTTCACGGGCCTTGGCCCATGGTGAGCCCAGCTCCGGCGCCCTCTTGTTTTTTTTCTTTCCTCATGTTGGGCCAGCCACTTTCGGCCCAACTTCTTTTTTTATCAGGCGATCTGTCTATTTATCCAGAGTTTACGGTTTTACAGAAAAGCCCCTATTCTCCATGCATATAATAACTCTTTAACCGTGCATCGTATTAAAATGAATCATATATGAAAAATGCTTAGAATTATGTGTAGGTCAATTATATGCCACTTTCATCCATGTTTAAAATGTCTAAAATGTTGTTTTTTTAAATTTGCTCCTATGTCATGTTAAAATGATTTAATTCATAACTAAATAACAGTAACTTGGATTTTAATAAACTTTATATGTAAATGGGTGGAAAAATGCCTAGTTTACCATGGTGGCATCACTTTGCATGTTTAATAACTATAAAATATGGTTTAGGGCAGAACAGTACCAAATCTTAAAATATGCATATGGGGCTTTACCGGAATTGTTGTTTGTTATTTCCGGCCTCATTTAAACTTGCCTAGATAGATAGTTTCTTTGCTTCACCCTCTTGCCATGTTTAACAACATTTAATATTGTTGGGTACATAAACAAGATCGAACTAAATAAGTCATGTGGTGTTTTCTTCAATATGAGCTCCACTTAATTGTAGTGTTGTTTGTTGCACTTTGCCATGCCATGTTTCATTAAACCGGACATGCATCATACTTGGTTGTGCATCATGTCATGCTTATGTGTTGGTTGTTTACTATGTTGTTTGCTTCTTTCCGGTGTTGCTTCTTCGGGTTGGTTCCGATAATGTTGCGTTTGTGAGGATCCGTTCGACTACGTCTGTTTGTCTTCTTCATAGACTCGTTCTTCTTCCTTGCGGGATTTCAGGCAAGATGACCATACCCTCGAAATCACTTCTATCTTTGCTTGCTAGTTGCTCGCTCTTTTGCTATGCCTATGTTGCGATACCTACCACTTGCTTATCACGCCTCCTATATTGTTGAGCCAAGCCTCTAACCCACCTTGTCCTAGCAAACCGTTGTTTGGCTATGTTACCGCTTTGCTCAGCCCCTCTTATAGCGTTGTTAGTTGCAGGTGAAGATTGGAGCTTGTTCCATGTTGGAACATGGATATTTTGTTGGGATATCACAATATCTCTTACTTAATTAATGCATCTATACACTTGGTAAAGGGTGGAAGGCTCGGCCTTATGCCTTGTGTTTTGTTCCACTCTTGCCGCCCTAGTTTCCGTCCTATCGGTGTTATGTTCCCGGATTTTGCGTTCCTCACACGGTTGGGCTATAATGGGAACCCCTTGATAGTTCGCCTTGAATAAAACTCCTCCAGCAATGCCCAACATTGGTTTTACCATTCGCCACCTAGCCTCTTTTTCCCTTGGGTTCTACAGACTCAAGGGTCATCTTTATTTTAACCCCCCCCAGGCCAGTGCTCCTCTGAGTGTTGGTCCGAAATGGGCAGCCTGCGGGGCCACCTCGGGGCAACTCGAGGGTTGGTTTTACTCGTAGATTGACCTATCTGAGTGTGCCCTGAGAACGAGATATGTGCAGCTCCTATCGGGATTTGTCGGCACATTCGGGCGGTGTTGCTAGACTTGTTTTACCATTGTTGAGGATGTCTTGTAACCGGGATTCCGAGCCTGATCGGGTCTTCCCGCTAGAAGGAATATCCTTCGTTGACCGTGAGAGCTTGTGATGGGCTAAGTTGGGACACCCCTACAGGGATTTAAACTTTCGAAAGCCGTGCCCGCGGTTATGGGCAGATGGGAATTTGTTAATGTCCGGTTGTAGAAAACCTAAAGTTGATCTTAATTAAAATACATCAACCACGTGTGTAACCGTGATGGTCTCTTTCCGGCGGAGTCTGGAAAGTGAACATGGTGTTGGAGTTATGCTTGATGTAGGTTGTTCTAGGATCACTTCTTGATCATAGTTGTTCGACCGTGCTTTTCCTTCTCTTCCCGCTCTCATTTGCGTATGTTAGCCACCATATATGCTAGTCGCTTGCTGCAGCTCCACCTCATACCTTTTACCCTTCCTATAAGCTTAAATAGTCTTGATCGCGAAGGTGCGAGATTGTTGAGTCCCCGTGACTCACAGATACTTCCAAAACCAGTTTGCAGGTGCCGATGTTACCGAGCAGGTGACGCAACCAAGCTCAAGGAGGAGCTCGATGAAGATCTTGTCCTTTGTGTTGTTTAGTTCTAGTTGATCAGTAGTGGAGCCCAGTTGGGGTCGATCGGGGATCTGTGTAGCATTTCGGGTAGTCTTCTTTTATTTTGGTTCCGTAGTCGGACCTTGATTGTATCTGGTTGATGTAATGCTTTATTCATGTAATTGTGTGAAGTGGCGATTGTAAGCCAACTATCTATCTCTTTCCCTTATGTATTACATGGGATGTGTGAAGATTACCTCACTTGCGACATTGCTTTCAATGCGGTTATGCCTCTAAGTCGTGCTTCGACACATGGGAGATATAGCCGCATTGAGGGCGTTACATTCTCTCAAGAGCATAAGTATTCTACGGTGGGTGAACAAATTACTGTTGAGCAATTGACAGAATTGAGCATAATTATGAGAATATGTAGGTATGATCATGTATATAGGCATCACGTCCGAGACAAGTAGACCGACTCATGCCTGCATCTACTACTATTACTCCACTCATCGACCGCTATCCAGCATGCATCTAGAGTATTAAGTTAAAAACAGAGTAACGCCTTAAGCAAGATGACATGATGTAGAGGGATAGATTCATGCAATATGAAGAAAACCCCATCTTGTTATCCTTGATGGCAACAATACAATATGTGACTTGTTGCCCTTACTGTCACCGGGAAAGGACACCGCAAGATTGAACCCAAAGCTAAGCACTTCTCCCATTGCAAGAAAGATCAATCTAGTAGGCCAAATCAAACTGATAATTCGAAGAGACTTGCAAAGATAACCAATCATACATAAAAGAATTTGGAGAAGATTCAAATATTGTTCATAGATAGACTTGATCATAAACCCACAATTCATCGGTCTCAACAAACACACCGCAAAAAGAAGATTACATCGAATAGATCTCCACAAGAGAGGGGGAGAACATTGTATTGAGATCCAAAAAGAGAGAACAAGCCATCTAGCTACTAACTATGGACCCGTAGGTCTGAGGTGAACTACTCACACTTCATCGGAGGGGCTATGGTGTTGATGTAGAAGCCCTCCGTGATCGATGCCCCCTCCGGCGGAGCTCCGGAACAGGCCCCAAGATGGGACCTCGTGGATACAGAAAGTTACGACGGTGGAATTAGGGTTTTGGCTCCGTTTTTGATCGTTTGGGGGTACGTGGATATATATATATATAGGAGGAAGGAGTACGTCGGTGGAGCGCTAGGGGGCCCACGAGGGTGGAGGGCGCGCCTGGTGGGGGTGGGCGCGCCCCCCTACCTCGTGGCCTCCTGTTTTATTTCTTGACGGAGGGTCCAAGTCTCCCGGGTCTTGTTCGTTGAGAAAATCACGTTCCCGAAGGTTTCATTCCGTTTGGACTCCGTTTGATATTCCTTTTCTTCGAAACCCTAAAACAGGCAAAAAACAGCAATTCTGGGCTGGGCCTCCGGTTAATAGGTTAGTCCGAAAAATAATATAAAAGTGGATAATAAAGCCCAATAATGTCCAAAACAGTAGATAATATAGCATGGAGCAATCAAAAATTATAGAGACGTTGGAGACGTATCAATTGTTTGTGCAGGTACTAGGCGACTTGCGTGTAATCTCCTACTGGATTGATACCATGGTTCTCAAAAACTGAGGGAAATACTTACGCTACTTTGTTGCATCACCCTTTCCTCTTCAAGGGAAAACCAACGCATGCTCAAGAGGTAGCAAGAAGGATTTCTGGCGCCGTTGCCGGGGAGATCTATGCTCAAGTCAAGACATACCAAGTACCCACCATAAACTCTTCTCCCTCGTAATACATTATTTGCCATTTGCCTCTCGTTTTCCTCTCCCCCACTTCACCTTTGCCCTTTTCTTCGCCCCTCTTCCGTTCGTCCTTCTGTTTGCTCGTGTTACCATGTGCCTTCTATTTGCTTGCATCTTCGCTTGCTAAAAATCTATTGATATATATCCTCATCCTCTTGCTAATCTTTTTAAAAGATCCAATTATGATGAACCAATTGCTAGTGAGTGGAGTGCACTAGATTATCTTTACGAGGCTTTGCTTGAAATTCGTGAATCTGAAAATTGTGATGAAGTGCTTTATGAAGTGATTCACAATAGATCTTTGAATAAAAAGCATGATTGCAATGATGTTATTATAAATTCTATTAACGCCAATTGTGCTAATAATATGCAAAATCCTAAGCTTGGGGATGCTAGTTTTGCTATGTCCGCTACTTGTTGCAATGATCATGATTGGGGTGATTCTTCTTATGATCTTGAAAATTTATTTAAGCCCCATGATGAATATGAGATTGATAATAATGTTTGCAATATTATTGGAAGTGGGTTTGGAAGAGTGTCAACTTTAGATCCCACATATTTTGAGAATGTTCAATCTTATGAAATTTTTGATAAAAGTGGCTTTGGAGAGGTCATGACTTTAGTTAACGTTAATCCCACTATTTTGGAAGAGTGTCAACTTTGCATGCATGTGGATCGTGTTGAAAATTTTTTATGTGATAGCTATTTTGTTGAATTTGCTTATGATCCCACATGTAATTATTATGAGAGAGGAAAATATGATTGTAGAAATTTTCATGTTACTAATTTACCTCTCGTTATGTTGAGATTGCTATTGTTTCTTTCCGCTTCCTTGCATATGCTAGTTTTTGCTTGCTATGATAATTTGTTTGCCTATAAGATGCCTGCGCATAGGAAGTATGTTAGACTTACATGTGTTTGTTACATGTTTCATGATGCTCTTTCTGTGCTTCAATTCTTGTCTTTCATGTGAGCATCATTGAAATTATCAATGCCTAGCTAGGGGCGTTAAACGATAGCGCTTGTTGGGAGGCAACGCAATTTTATTTTTGTTCTTTACTTTTTGTTCCTGTTTAGTAATAAATAATTTATCTAGCCTCTGTTATGATTGTGTTTTTTATGTTTTAACTAGTGTTTGTGCCAAGTAAAGCCTTTAGGATCTTTTTGGGTGATTGTTGTTTGATCTTGCTGAAAAAAAACAGAAAGTTTGTGCTCACGAAAATAATTTTCATGTTTTACCAGAGAGCGGTAAAATGCCAATTCCAACTGAAGTAGATCAATATATAAATTATTTAGGTCTTCCTAATTTTTCAGAATTTTTGGAGTTACGGAAGTATTTGAAACCTCCAGATTGCTACAAACCGTTCTGTTTTGACAGATTCTGTGTTTCGTGTGTTGTTTGCTTATTTTGATGAATCTATGGCTAGTATCGGGGGGTATGAACCATAGAGAAGTTGGAATAAAGTAGGTTTAACACCAATATAAATAAAGAATGAGTTAATTACAGTACATTAAAGTGGTGGTTTGCTTTCTTATACTAACGGAGCTCATGAGATCTTCTGTTAAGTTTTGTGTTGTGAAGTTTTCAAGTTTTTGGGAAAGATTTGGTGGATTTTGGAACAAGGAGTGGAAAGATTTTAAGATTGGGGATGCCCAAGGCACCCCAAGGTAAAATTCAAGGACAACCAAACAGCCTAAGGTTGGGGATGCCCTGGAAGGCATCCCCTCTTTCGTCTTCATCTATCGGTAACTTTACTTGAGGCTATATTTTTATTCACCACATGATATGTGTTTTGCTTGGAGCGTCTTGTATGATTTGAGTCTTTGCTTTTTAGTTTACCACAATCATTCTAGCTGTACACACCTTTTGGGAGAGACACACATGAATCGAAATTTATTAGAATACTCTATGTGCTTCACTTATATCTTTTGAGCTAGATAATTTTGCTCTAGTGCTTCACTTATATCTTTTTAGAGCATGGTGGTGGTTTTATTTTATAGAAATTATTGATCTCTTGTGCTTCACTTATATTATTTTGAGAGTCTTTTAGAACAGCATGGTAATTTGCTTTGGTTATGAAATTAGTCCTAACATGATAGGCATCCAAGATGGGTATAATAAAAACTTTCATATAGAGTGCATTGAATACTATGAGAAGTTTGATACTTGATGGTTGTTTTGAGATATGAAGATGGTGATATTAGAATCATGCTAGTTGAGTATTTATGAATTTGAGAAATACTTGTGTTGAGGTTTGGAAGTCCCGTAGCATGCACATATGGTAACCGGTGTGTAACAAATTTGAAGCATGAGGTGTTTCTTTGATTGTCCTCCTTATGAGTGGCGGTCGGGGACGAGCGGTGGTCTTTTCCTACTAATCTATCCCCCTAGGAGCATGCGTGTAGTGCTTGGTTTTGATGACTTGTAGATTTTTGCAATAAGTATGTGAGTTCTTTATGACTAATGTTGAGTCCATGGATTATACGCACTCTCACCCTTCCATCATTGCTAGCCTCTTCGGTACCGTGCATTGCCCTTTCTCACCTCAAAAGTTGGTGCAAACTTCGCCGGTGCATCCAAACCCCGTGATATGATACGCTCTAGCACACATAAGCCTCCTTATATCTTCCTCAAAACAGCCACCATACCTACCTATTATGGCATTTCCATAGTCATTCTGTGATATATTGCTATGCAACTTTACACAGTTCCGTTTATTATGACACGCTTCATCATTGTCATATTGCCTTGCATGATCATGTAGTTGACATCGTATTTGTGGCAAAGCCACCGCTCATAATTTTTTATACATGTCACTCTTGAATCAGTGCACATCATGTTAAACCGCTGGAGGCATTCATATAGAGTCATATTTTGTTCTAGTATCGAGTTGTAATTTTTGAGTTGTAAATAAATAGAAGTGTGATGATCATCATTATTAGAGCATTGTCCCGTGTGAGGAAATAAAAAAGAGAGAGAAAGGCCAAATAAAAAAAGAGAAGGCCGAAAAAAATGAGAGAAAAAGAGAGAAGGGACAATGTTACTATACTTTTTCCACACTTGTGCTTCAAAGTAGCACCATGATCTTCATGATAGAGAGTGTCTTATTTTGTCACTTTCATATACTAGTGGGAATTTTCATTATAGAACTTAGCTTGTATATTCCAACAATGGGCTTCCTCAAAATGCCCTAGGTCTTCATGAGCAAGCAAGTTGGATGCACACCCACTTAGTTTCTTTTGTTGAGGTTTCATACATTTATAACTCTAGTGCATCTGTTGCATGGCAATCCCTACTTCTCGCATTGACATCAATTGATGGGCATCTCCATAGCCCATTGATTAGTCGCGTCGATGTGAGACTTTCTCCTTTTTTGTCTTCTCCACACAACCTCTATCATCATATTCTGTTCCACCTATAGTGCTATGTCCATGGCTCGCGCTCATATATTGCGTGAAAGTTGAAAAAGTTTGAGAATGCTAAAGTATGAAACAATTTCTTGGCTTGTCATCGGGGTTGTGCATAATGGGAGAATTTTGTGTGACGAAAATAAAGCATGGCCAAACTATATGATTTTGTAGGGATGAGCTTTCTTTGGCTATGTTATTTTGAGAAGACATAATTGCTTGGTTAGTATGCTTGAAGTATTATTATTTTCATGTCAGTATTAAACTATTGTCTTGAATCTTTCGGATCTGAATATTCTGTTTTTATCATTTACCTACTCGAGGACAAGCAGGAATTAAGCTTGGGGATGCTGATACGTCTCCAACGTATATATAATTTTTTATTATTCCATGCTATTATATTATCTGTTTTGGATGTTTAATGGGCTTTAATATGTTGTTTTATATTATTTTTGGGACTAACCTATTAACCGGAGGCCCAGTGCCAGTTTCTGTTTTTTTCTTTTTCAGTGTTTCGCAGAAAAGGAATATCAAACGGAATCCAAACGGAACGAAACCTTCGCGAGGATCTTTCTTGAAACAAACGCAATCCAGGAGACTTGGAGTGGAAGTCAGAGACGCAACAAGGCGGCCACGAGGTAGGAGGGTGCGCCCAGGGGGTAGGCGCGCCCCCACCCTCATCGGCCCCTCATAGCTCCACCGACGTACTTCTTTCACCTATATATACTTTTATACCCTAAAAACATCCAGGAGAGCCACAAAGCCACTTTTCCACCGTCGCAACCTTCTGTACCCGTGAGATCCCATCTGAGGGCCTTTTTCGGTGATCTGCCGGAGGGGGAATCGATCACGGAGGCCTTCTACATCAACACCATAGTCTCTCCGATGATGTGTGAGTAGTTTACCACATACCTTCGGGTCCATGGTTATTATCTAGATGGCTTCTTCTCTCTCTTTGGTTCTCAATACAAAGTTCTCCTCAATGTTCTTGGAGATCTATTCGATGTAATATTCTTTTGCGGTGTGTTTACCGAGATCCGATGAATTGTGGATTTATGATCAAGTTTATCTATGAACAATATTTGGTTCTTCTCTGAATTCTTATATGCATGATTTGATATCTTTGCATGTCTCTTTGAATTATCGGTTTAGTTTGGCCTACTAGATTGATGTTTCTTGCAATGGGAGAAGTGCTTAGCTTTGGGTTCAATCTTGCGGTGTCATTTCCCAGTGACAGTAGGGGCAGCAAGGCACGTATTGTATTGTTGCCGTCAGGATAAAAATATGGGTTTATATCATATTGATTGAGTTTATCCCTCTACATCATGTCATCTTGCCTAATGTGTTACTCTGTTATTATGAACTTAATACTCTAGATGCATGCTGGATAGCGGTCGATGTGTGAAGTAATAGGAGTAGATGCAGAATCGTTTCAGTCTACTTGACACGGACGTGATGCTTATATTAGTGATCATGCCTATATTTCATAACTATGCGCTTTTCTATCAATTGCTCGGCAGTAATTTGTTCACCCATCGTAATACTTGCTATCATGAGAGAAGCCACTAGTGAAACCTATGGCCCCCGGGTCTATTTTATATCATATAAGTTTCCGATATACAATTCTAGTTTACTATTTATTTTATTTTGCAATCTTTACTTTTCAATCTATACAACAAAAATACCAAAAATATTTATCTTATTATCTTTATCAGATCTCACTTTTGCAAATGGCCATGAAGGGATTGACAACCTCTTTATCGCGTTGGTTGCAAGGTTCTTGATTGTTTGTGCAGGTACTAGGCGACTTGCGTGTAATCTCCTACTGGATTGATACCTTGGTTCTCAAAAACTGAGGAAAATACTTACGCTACTTTTTTGCATCACCCTTTACTCTTCAAGGGAAAACCAACGCATACTCAAGAGGTAGCACACACTAGGCCATAAGTGGTCTCATTTACATAGCAGATTGTTAATGTATCGGTACTACCGATGAGCCACAATGATGTCCAATGGACAACGGGCCGCTGATGGGCCAAATTGATACCCTCCTTATGGGTCATGGATGTACATGGGCCATATGCAAGTAGGCAGTTATTGGGTCAGCCTTTTTAACCTAAATGGGCCCATTGAGACTTGCCACATGTTAACGTTTTATAGGCGCTTCTCGTCCATTGGATGGATGACATCTATCGCAATACAAAACTAACGCATGGTTCCCTTAGCGAATGAGAAATTGACACGTGAAAAATCGTCATTGGTTGGGGCTGTTAACGGCTATCAGATACAAAACTGGCACCTGATAACTTAACGGCGACCCGTTACGATGGATGCCACGTGTTAGTTACCCTTGACGAAATCAATTCCATGACGTGTAATTTACCGTCACATAAGTGAACACTTATGTGATGATAAATGGATTATTGTGATGGAACACTTCCATGGTAGCACTGGTATGACTATCTTGATTCTATCATAAAATCATCACAGATGTACATGCATGATAGAAAACATGACTTATTGTAACAAACACGTATCATCACGGAAGTGTTTTTTTGGTGATTAGTATGGTAACGTAGGAAAAAATAGACAAAAATCCGTCGTATGCACCATCTCAAGACCACTATGAAGATGCATACAAGGTTTGATCTGATCGTTACCAACTCATAGCGCGGCAGAAGTAGAGTTGGCGAAGATTCTTGGTGTAGATCCCCGTGGCTTGGAATTTACAACCTCTGAACCGCGAGGATTTTTTCTCTCGAACGGTCCCTGGAACAAAAGATCAAACGTATGATCTCTCTACCGGGTTGCACACATACGGTGTCACCTATCGAGCAGCGCTCTGCCGTCCAGAACTAATCGCTATCGAAGACCATGCAGTCTTTCGACAATACGGCACTATTCCGTGATGTTGCTAGAGAGAGAAGGCGGGTCATTGCATGCCATTTGGTTAGAGCTCAAAGGCTCAAGTTGAAGTGAGTGTGGTGGCTGCCCTCCTCCTCAACTTATAGTGGCGGATGTCCGCCCTAAAGAGCAACCCCCCCCCCCCCCCCCCCCACACACACACCAACAATGTGTTATGTTTTTATTTTTCTTTTTTCGTTTCTTTCCTATTTCATTTTCCTTTTTTCCTTCCATGTTTATTTTCTTTTTTTACTTTTTTCGTAAATCAAAAATTTTCAAAACACATTCAGAATTTCAATTTTGTTCAAATTCCAAAAAAATGCTAAGAATTCCAAAAAAAATCTCGTTCAGAAAAGTGTTTGGAACTTTAAATTTTTTTGTCGTTCTGAAATTTGTTCAAAATTCAAATGTTCCCTTTAAAAAAATTGTGTTGTCCAAAATTGTTCTAGATTTTTTTAACAAAATGCATTTTAAAAATTGTTCCAGAATCAAAAAATATTCTTGTTTTAGTGAAATGTTCACAAATTGAAGGAAAAAATATTTTAAATAGTCTCACATTGCTCATTTAGATACAGTCGTACAAATTTATATAGCTATGTGAAACTACATGCATTAATAAATTGGATGAAGGATAGATGGATTAAGCTGGACGAAGGATGGATTGGTATGTGAGCTAACTCGAAAAGGGTGCTGGATTCCTTCAAATTAAAAAAAGTACCCATTTTTAAAAAATGTTTATGTTTTCCAAAATTGTTTGAGATTTTTGAAAAGCTGCATTTAAAGAATTTGCTCCAAATTCAAAAAATATTATAGTTTTAGTGAAATGTTCACAAATTCAAAATAATACCCGAGTTTAAAAAATATACATTTTAAAAAATTGTTCTGAATGTCCAAAATTGTCACCATTTCTAAATGTTCGCAAATTCAAAAAATATTCGTGTTTTATAAAAGGTTCATGTTTTCAAAAAAAATGTTCGCGAATTCTGAAAAATGTCCCTATTCAAATTTATTCATGTGTTTTAAAAAATGTATGGATTTTCAGAAAAAAATCATATTTTTGAAACTGTTCAGGATTTCCAAAAAAATCATATTTGCAAAAATATTTGGTAATTCATAATTGTTATTATATTTGAAAAGTTCAAAACATCAAAAATATGTTTCGAATCTGATGCTGCAGTATGTTCTGTGATATTTGCTCTAGCTATTTGTTAGTGGGACGTGTTTGTTCGAGTGGTTAGCATCACTTGGTCATGTCTTTGAGGTCGCGAGTTTGATCGTTCAACGCCGTCTTTTTTTGGACTTTTACTCGCGCCTTACAGACAAAGGTCGTTTTGATGCCTGGGCCATTCACAGCCCATGCAACTTAGCAAGCCCAACTACCTGGGAAATAAGGCAAAAATATTTTAAGTAGCCCCACATTTCTTCTTTACATACAGTCGTACCAATTTATGTACGTGTGTGAAACTACATGTAGTAAGCTAGATGAAGGATGGATGAATTAAGCTGGATGAAGGATGGATGGATTGATACGTGAGCTAGCTGAAAAGGGATCCTTGATTTCTTAAAAAAGGAATTAACTCCGGTAGGTGAGCTAGATGGATGGATTGCAATGTGAACTAGCTACAAAAGGACCCTGATTTTCTTGACGATTGCTACGAAGAAAAGAGAAGAGAAGACCCGAATACATGAGCTAAATGCATGTAAAAGAGAAGACCCGGCTCACTCTAATATTATGGAACTTCACACATTAAATCCCCTGGATCAATTAACGAAAAAATAGCGGAGTCAAACTAACTCCTGTTGTACTATATTGGTGACTTGTACATAGAAAAGAGAAGACCCGCCTCGCTTCCATATTATGAAACCTCATACCTTAAATCCCCTTGAATGAATGGAAAAATGGATTGAATAATTCATGGGCCTTCTCTCGCGTGCGATGACCTAACAAAACCCTAGGGCTGCGGCCCTCGCCGTCGCCATCGCCATCGCATGGGAACTTTTGATCCCCTCGCCTCTGACTGCCATCTTGGCACTGAGAGGTGGGGGGGGGGCTCACATCTTCAAGAGGTTTACGTTCTTCATCATCGTCTACTGATCATCATATTTTGTGAGAATAAATTTACTCTTGTTCTTTTGATGATGCCATGAGGTTAGAGAGTTCTTTGTCCTCGTTGATCCGATTATTCAGATCTGCTGAGTTTACGTTAGCCTGTCATACTTTTTTTGTTAGTTTGATTCTTTGTGGAGTTGAAATCTTTCATCGACACCATGATGAAGATATCGTGATCCGACGGCCTGCACTTCTAGGGGATCATCCCCGGCCCGAAGATATCGTGATCCGACGGCCCGGCCCGAAGACTTCCCATCTTTTTGGATGGCCGACTCAAGGCACTTTCAAAAATCATTATTGGCAATGTTCGTGCGGGTGAAAGAGTGACAACATTGTTGCTTCCGTCCAATTGCAACATCTTTACCGAAATCTTTGGAGTATTTCTTCTAGCAGAGATTGATACTGCGAAGAAGGTGTTCCCAAGAAATTTCATTATAATTTGTAGTCATAAGAGTTACTTTGTACTTTCTTTGAGCTTAGATCCAAATCAGTGCATTGATAATTGTTATGAGTATAATAAAACTACATGTGTTTCTCAAAAGAAAAAAAAACTATCAAACCCCTTAAATTCCCTCGATCAATGAATGAAAAGTTAGCGGATTCATTACTTCACACACGGCGAAACCCAGAATCTAAAGGTTCCTTCCCACGTCACAAGGTTTTACTTGCACATGTATTCTCACTCAACTTAAATGCATGCTATTTTTTGTCCCGTTGCAACGCACGGACATATGTGCTAGTAACTCCTAAACAAAGTTTGGTGAGATTATACTAAAGGAAGTGATCTTCATCCGTTGGTCTTTCCATGTAAACCAGCAGTCCATGGGATTGAATTATTTGGAGGTTACGCGCTATATATAGGGTCCTGTTCCTGTTGTGTGGTGGCCATTATTGGATACTGGAGCAGAGAAACAGATGAAATGGACAACCCGTTCATAGTTCTATGTTCGGTCTTAATACCGTGGAGCCATACGTGACTGTCTTGGGGTTTACAGGGCTAAAAAACAATCAATCAAGGTGACTTCTGTCTTTTCCGAACTGTGTAGTCTTAACTAAGGTGCGGAATGTGCACATGTTCGTGTCCAGAATCTCCCGCGCGCATTATTGGCCTCTGCAAATTGAAGTACGAAACGGAACCAAAAAAACAAAACTCAGGCAGCAAACAATCATCAATTTGATATGAAGAATCAAGTATGAGTTATACTACAACTGTACGTCGTAGTCCCACGAGTGGGATTGGACAAGTCGAACAGCGACATGCGTTCTCGAGCTGTTGACATTTCAGATCCACTAGCCAAACACGACCACGCATATATTTGACCGACTAATCCTTCTCTACGGAAAAAAAAACTATGCTTGTGCACCTATTGGTGACCTCGTGATTGGATGGCTATACAAAGTGGCGCCCTAAACTAAATTACTAAATAAAATCCCGATTTTGAGACGATGTAAACCCACAATAAATATACGTGCAGCCGGTCGAGATCGCGAATCTCTGTGTCGGCCGCCACCGCGCTGGGACAAGGAAAGACGTGGCCTTGGAGCTAACGAACGAGTGGCGCGGTTGGTCGTCACCAAACGCGCGTGAGGAGGCTGGCGAGCGGGCCGTCCCTCCGCGGGCGGGGCAGTAGGTGGGAGCGGCACAGCGGGCAGGTGGTCCGGCCGAGGTCGATCCACCCGTCGATGCAGCCGCGGTGGAAGGCGTGCGCGCAGTTGCCCAGCCGCCGCACCTCGTCCGCCGCCCGCAGCCGCTCCAGGCACACGATGCACGTCGCCGCCGCCGCGGCGTCCCCGTCGTGGCACCCCTGCTGCTGCTGCGCCGGACGCGCCAGCAAGGAGAACTCGACGGCCGGGAGGCGCTCCTTGACCTCCTCGGGCAGCGGGGCGTCGTGGACGGAGCGGCGCGGGGAGCGGCAGAGGCCGACGAGGGAGAGCAGCAGGAGGAGGGCGTCCCGGACGGCGGCGACGAGCTTGCAGAAGGCGATGACCGGCTTGGGGATGGCGACGCAGTAGCACACCAGGGGGAACCCCATGGCCGGAGACGGCGCGGCGGGAGCTCGGACGTCGCAGGCTGCGCCGGCCAGGCCCGTCGATCGTTTGCGGGGGAGGAGCAGCAGAGGATATGTATATATACCTACTTGATCAAGCCAAAGTCAGGAGGAAAGCGCGCGCGCTCGCAGGTTATATAGAGCGAGCGGCGGGGAGAGAGGGGAGAAAGGAAGCAGAGTCGGTCAGTTTCACGTGGTTTTGGTGGAGGATAACGCGGGCCGGGAAGGGGTGGACGGAGGGGACACGGGACGACCTCGCCGTACGTCTCCCGGCATGGGAAATGGCCGGCGTGCGTGCGTGCGTGCGTGCGCGGAAGCTGCCCAGCCCGGGTCGTTAAAACGCGGGGGACGAGTGACGCGATGGTAAGTACGAACGCCCGCGTGGTGGCGGGGACGTGCGGTCCATCCTTGGGTCGTGCACTGGCATGGACTCGGCACGCATGGGACAACACGAGCGATTTAGGCGAGGGGGAGAAAAAGCCTGCGACGTTGACGCGGGCTTCGCCCGTATGTTGGGCCTCTTTGATTCGTAGGATTTTGAAAACATAGGAATAGGAAAAGTGTAGGGTTGGACATGCCCATTTGAATCCTATAAAATTAGCAATGATTGTTTGATGTCACGGGAAAAACAAAGGAATTGTAAAAAAAGGTTAGAGTGGATGTTAAATTTCCTATGAAATATAGTACAGAAGATTCCATAGGAAAAATTCCTATGGGATTTAATCCTATAAATCAAAGGACCAACATAAGAAAAAATTCTAAGGATTTCAATCCTTCAGAAATCCTATAAATTCCTTTGAATCAAAGAAGCCCTATCTTTTTAGACCGGAGGCTGATTGGTGCCGCCTGTAACAGGATTTTCCCACGGTAATGTATCTGTATGTTTGTATTTGTTTTTTACCATTTTGTTTCTGTTACAAACCGTGATGAAGGGCAGGCCCGTAGGAGGGGCAAGTCGCGCCAGAACACGCAGATCACTTGGTCAGCCCGGTTTTACACTAGGAGGTTCTCTGCAGATGGTGATCTGTCTGAGGGGGTGTTTGGTTCAGAAGTCCTAAGACTTTTTCTAGTCTTAAGGACTAATCAAAAAAGACTCTCCGGTAGAGTCTTTTTCTAGTCCGTGTAGAAAAAGTTCCTCCTGTTTGATTTCTAGGAATTTTTTAGGGACTTTTTTTAGTCTCTGGGACTAAAAAATACCTGAACCAAACATCCTCTAAATACCTGCCGTCAGCTCAGTTCCGCACATTTCTCTCGTGGCATGTCTCCCTCCGCGAAAGTGCTAGTAACTTGTACTACTAGTCCCGTACACCAAAGGACGATGGCCCATGAACTTTTGCAAGTTGTGGTCTGGGTACAGTAGACCGTCATTTCAATTTCAGAGAAAGAACGGGGGCGTAGGACATCATAAGATATACATTGCCAACCTCGCCCATGTATTAACACAAGATATGCCATCACCGTGTCGGGGTCAGCATCGCGCTTGCTCGCATCATATACATTGCCAACCGTGATGATGATGGTACATATGATATGAACGGCAGTGTAATTGGTGCTAGAACGAAGCATCATGGGCTGGTCATGGAGGCTCTCGCGCCGACCGGCGCAGCACGCACACGGCGACACGATGCGAGTTGCCATTGATTGGGCCTGCGTGTATCAGAAGGGGCGGATTCGGCAAGCCAGCCGTCGGCCGTCACGACGGGGCGCTTCCTCTGGTGGCACACGCCTGCGCACATGAATGAAGTGAATGAATCTGTCGGGTGCGCGGTCTCCGTCGCTGGGTGGTTGATCTCATCTCGCAGCGCGGGTTCGGCAGCCACGCGCGCTACGAGTTTGGGTGGTGATGGTGCCGAGGCTCCATCCGTCTGGTTGCGGCGCTGGGCTGCCCGTGATAGCTATGGAAGTGGAGTTGGAGGAGATCGACAGCAACAGGATGTGCATTCAATGCGGACGACGAGCGGTGCCGAATGTCCCAGGAATGGATCGGCATGATTGGGCCGCAGCGGATTGCCAAGGCCAAGCGGGGCTGCCACAGGAAGCAACGTGTAGTACACGACGCAGCTGGCAACAATAATGCACACTGGCGGTCGAGGACTGACTACTCATCTCAACTCAACTGGAGAAGAACAGTAGGCCTTAATTCGCTGATCCCTTCGATCCCAGAAGCGAGCATTTGTACGAGAACATTTGGACCTTACAGCATTAGCTGAGGCTCCAAAATATGATATGTGCAAATTCGGCTCGAAAATAAATACCACAATATACAACCCGAGTATGAACAGACGACCAAAGGAAACTGTGTCCACCCGAAAGAAAGAGAAAAACAAACAACTGGAAATACCAGGAAGCCCAGCGCAAAGAGTGACCACTTGACTAGAGCCAACCTCCAACACCCATTACTAACACTAGCAGTTGCTAGACTATATTTCCATGTTCGCAGTGAGATCAATCTACTCCCACTAGGCTCAGATAGTGAGGCTGATGCTGACAACAAATCATTCCTTGGTAGCGAAATGTGTCACAGAAGAGAAAGCAGCATGACTTCTTCGATGTCAATGGCGTACCAAATATGTCAGATAGTTTGAATCAGCGTTCTTCAGAAATGTTCCCTTGAATCGAGCGTTCTTCAGAGATGTTCTGCATTGCAAGGAAAATTTCTGCATCAGGTATGTTGGATATCGATGTTAACACGGTATGCGAGAACAACATTATTCAGTACACAGAAAATGATTTGTCTGCTTCATGTTAACAAAATAAAACAGCTGCCAATAGTCATTTGGCTGTATTCTAGTAGTGACAATTGACAAAACTAGGGCACACTAGCAGTAAACTGTATCCACATAAAATGTTTGTCCAGATAGATAAACTTTAGTTTTGTCTCACGGCCCAGGCTCCGGAGAGCGTAGCCGTGCAGATCCTTGTGCGCCATGTGCACAGGGGGGTTAGGGTTTGGGGTCGGAGGCACGCCTCCTCTTTCCTTCTTTATTGATTCTCTGGTGTCCACATACTAGGCCTAGGTCCCTTTATATAAAGGGACGGCTGATACAAACTCAACTTAACTTTCCAGCTAACACAATCTTTATCTATGGAAATAATTAAATAACTTGATATGCAAGCAAACTAAAGATAAAGCCTATCTCTAAGCAGATTTGGGACCCTCCCTGTTCCTACGCCTGAAGTGCTGGCCCCACAGGACATGTACCCGAAATGAGTTGTGAAGAGCTTAGTGCACAGTTCTGAAGAGATTACTGTGCAAAGGGCTAGGATTTAGTGATATTACGTTGTGAAGAGCTCAATGCACAAAAGGTTACATGATTGATCACTATACGAGCATAGAATGGCCATTCCTGGAACTAAGAATTTAAAAGCAAGTAAAATATGCAAGGACACCTTAAAAAGTATATCAAGAATCAGAGATAGAAATGGAAAGATAATCAAATAATGGAAGTATATACAACCATACTTAAACAGTGTATCTGTGCTCATGAATCATGATTGTGACTGATGTGTTGCCTAGAATAACCTTTGGGACATTTACTGATATGTTGGTACTTATATGTTGCCAAGAATAACCTCTAGAATATTTATTTGACAGATTTAACCTTTAGAGGTTAGGGTCTGCTCAACTTTCTCTATCTCCGCAATCCGCATCCAACTCCTCTTTCTTCCCAATCCATCATGTCCTCATCCAAGATCGAATCCCTCTCTGTAGTCCTCATCCAATGCTGGATTGATGCGCCGGTGGACACCCAAGGCCGTGGTGACCGAGCAGACACTGGCGCTGCTCCCGCTAACTGTGAAAGAGACCTCGAGGGGCGGAGGAAGACAGTTGCTTTGAGCGGCTAAGGGCGGCCGCCTCGGAGGTGAGGCAGCAACTAGGCGTACACGCCACATGAGATAACAATTCTCGGTGTCCAGATTTGACGAAGCTTGTGATGCGGTTCCAAGCTCCATCACCATGCACTTGTCCCCTCGGAAGCATGAGAAGGAGAGAGGTTGGTGGCAGAAGAGATGGATCTTTTATTCCTATAACCAATTTGTCATCGGAGCAACTAGTTGCTCCAGTTCCCAGTTATTCTAATTTGGCAACGCCTCCACAGGGGTGCGAACCAGTGCCAAATGCCAAATTTAGCATTTGGCATTGCTATTTGGCCAATGGTGGGGCTGCCCTTCAAGTTAAATCTGACTCAAGATTCTTAGAGTAAACTTTAATGAGAGGTTTTGTTGGTTATTAGCAAGAAGCCTGTGTATTTCTATGGACTAACAAAATCATACAACATGTTTATATGACTAATTACTTTCTTCTATTGGGGTGCTGCACGGTGTATCCAGATATTCATTATACATAGGAGAGTTTGTGCAAAACAGTTTCCAGTGGGTCCCCTGGGTGGTAAGCAGTCTCACCTCAATCTCAGCCGCTGGTAGCAACTTGGATGGTTACTTAGTATGATCTCAAGGCAAATGGTTCATCACCACCAACTGATATGTTTAGAGCAGAAATATAGGATTTATTCCCGTCTTTCAAGTTTAAAAATGTTGTATATACCCTTGGTTGCAGAATAGGCATAGTTAGGGCACAGAGAATGTGAAATTTCAAGCACATTTCACTAAATCATATGTTATATTACAGATGTCTAGTCATCGGTTTTTGTTATAAATATAGATAGATTAATAATCATGAACGGAATCTGAAGTTGCAGGTAAGAGTAAAAATAGAGGTTATAACTCTTTCTGGAGAATACGCATTGGAATCGTGCATATTTGCAGTACTCGGAAGGAAAAATGGATACCTAAATGTCATATCCTAAATTCCTAATTAGATCGATACAGGATCGACAGGCTTAGCATTTAGCATGTAGGTAAGGTTGCCCCACACCATTGAAAGGAACTGTTAAGCAGATGTATGGATCAAAACATGCAAACAACCTAGGATTCCTGAACCATTGGCAATTCAGCGCCTCAATGAAATGCCTTGCTCTCAACTTCATGGCTTCCAACCTGATTATGGTGAGCAGTGGCTGGACCTTGGAATATTTGTTGTTGAAGGGGCCATTTCTCTTCCTCCACAGAAACAGTGATACCTTACCTTCCCTTTTCTTCCAGTTTTTGGCAGAGTAAGATATAGATGAAGGGGCAGATGGCTGTGTTCTCCCAGTTTTGGCACGAGCAAGACACAGAGGAGGGGCGGGTGAATGTGGCACAGAAATGGGGAATAAAGGAAGGCTTCCCACAAAGGTCTTGTGTCCTGATTAATTTCGTGGTTCAGGTGGAGCTGAACCCCATAATCTTTCTTCGATTACAATCAAGAGAAAAATTGAATTGAATTGCCTAACAGTTTTTATTCAAAAGCAACCAAATTGAATGTTTTCTCTAAATTGGGGCTCCGGTTAACTAACAAAGAAGGCTTGCAACTATAATACAGAGACCAAGGGCAGTTTGTCATGTTTAGATGGTTAGTGTAACTTTCAGGTATCCATCACATACAGATAAAATCGTTCCCACTTTTGATGTTTTCACCACCATAAATTTCATAAGCACTCAAAACCAGTGGTTGGCATTTTACAAGAAAACCAGAAACACCATGCCAAAAGTTTATCATAAGCTGAAATTGACGCGAAAAATTAGCAAATCCTATGCTTCATGGGACTGACCGTCCAATGGAGGAAACCGAACTGAAGTAATATGGAACAATAGTTTTATGATATGTTTCTCACTAATCAGGCTGTACATGTCCAACAACTCATAACCTATATGTGAAATCACCTTCATTAAATCTTAAATGTGTTGCTATTTTTCTGAGAAAACGCAAAGCTTGCGCCTCAATGCATTGATAGAAAGAAGAGAAATACAAATGTACAAGCCTAAGACTAGACTGAGCAACCGACCACTAAAGGAAAGACCACGAACAACACCCACAAAATAAACGTTACAACTGACGCAATCAACCGACCACTAGATGCCACCGAGACAAGCATTACAAATCATGAGCTGAGGCGCAATTGCTACGCACGACGCAGTCAGTGCCATACATCTCAGCGGGACGTTTATTACGAGCTTGTGCGCACACACTGCCGATTGGACGGTGCTGAACCGGTTCGTGCTGTAAGTTCAAGTACTGAATTTCGCGCGCTAGATTTAGGTAACATTAAATGTGTTACTACCATGAATCAACAGAAACTATTTCTTAGATG
This sequence comes from Triticum urartu, assembly GCF_003073215.2. Lineage (NCBI taxonomy): Eukaryota > Viridiplantae > Streptophyta > Magnoliopsida > Poales > Poaceae > Triticum > Triticum urartu. The sequence continues at coordinate 454,037,226 of NC_053027.1, forward strand.
AACCTACTGCAACTGCAAGACATCAATCAAAATTATAGAACGGTGAAACCATACATTACAATTAGGACGGAACCAACCTTGTCAGACCCGGAGAAGCTGGACCTTGTTCTCAATGGAAATGCCCATCCAGTCCGGGTGTCCGGCCACCCACTGCAGCTGGTTTATCTCGGCACCCGCATCATAAACAAGAACTGGATCAATCCCTTCGGGAGGCACTGCTGCCGGTGCCTCAGGCAGCTCCCAGATGAGCGCCTGCCCGTCGTCCCCTGCGGAGCAGAGGTGTCTTGCAGCCTGCGGTGCCCACGCAACAGCGTTAACGCATCCCCCATGCCGATGTAGCTCGGCCACAGGCACCCCGGGTGCGCGTATGTCGAGCACAACGACGGCGTTGCTGTCCATGAGCAGGGCGGCCATGTATCGCAGGTCATAGCGGTTCCAGGCAAGCCTGAGGAGCGGCGTGTCCGGGCGGGGGCTCTCGTAGACGATGGTGGAGTGCTCCTTGTCCCGGAGATCAAAGACGCGGACGGAGCCATCGGCGGAGACGGAGGCGAAGACGCCGGCCTCCCCCCATGCGATGTCGTGCACGGCCTTGTCGTGCGCGATGAGCTGCGTCTCGACGACGCCGCGCTCGATGTCCCAGACGGTGCAGGTGGTGTCGATGGAGGCGGTGCCGATGCGGCGGGGCTCGATCTCGTTCCAGTCGAAGGAGGTGAGGGGCGCGCAGAATTCGGAGGCGGAGGCCTTGCGGTTGTCGAGGACGGAGCGGAGCTCGGGGGCGGGGGCGGAGGCGGAGAGGTCGTCGAGGGGGGCGTGCCAGAGGCGGAGGGCGTCGGAGGAGGAGGCGAGGAGGGGCGTGGAGGCGGCGCGCGGGTTGAACTGGAGCTTGGTGGGCGGGTAGGGGTGGTCGAAGGAGAGGGAGGGCACGGCGCGGAAGGAGGCGGCGGTGGGGTGGACGGAGTCGAAGCAGAGGAGGGAGACGCGGTTGTGGAGGTCCTCGAGGAAGCTGCCGGCGGCGAGGACGGGCGCGGAGGGGGAGAAGGCCAGCGCGTAGATCGACTGGGGGAGCTCGCACGTGAAGGCGTAGGGGTTGGGCGCCGCGTCCGCCCCCGCCGGCGAGGCGGCCGCCGACGGCGTCGGCTTGGGCTGGTCCATGGGGAGAGGGTTCGCCCCTGTTCCGTGCGGATTTGGGGGTGGACTTGTGCCGCTGGCTGCTGGGGCTCCTGGCCTGGGTGATTGTTTTACGGACGCGACGAGTTAAAAGGAGGAAGAGCCGGCGGGCGGTGTGGGGGAAGATTCAGCGCTCTCGTCTCTTGCACTCTAGCGGCAGGTGAACGGCGACCTGGCACGCGAGCACGAGGGTTGAAATCGATGCCGCCGGTCTACGGGTGCAGTGCGCGGCGCACGGGAGGAAGTGTCGTTCGAGTGAGATGTTGACCGGAGAACACGATCGGGATGGTGCTGCTCTAGTCGTGGGGAAAGCTTGCTTGATACATTTATATTTAGACAAATCTAAGACAAACGTTTAGAACGGATGAAATATATACGTAGTTACGTACGATTCTAAGGAAACAGAACAAATATTATAACTAAAAATGCATATCTAGATGTGTTTTATTTATTACATATCTAAGTAACTTAATTAAACTGAAGAAAGGGAAAAAAAGAAATTACTTGCATGAATCCTAGCATAAAATTAACGAACATAGTAGAATCTAGATATGGCATACTTAGAACGCATCTAGAGTGTTTTAACAAGACTGTAATTAAAATGTCATGTTTTTTTTAGAAAGGCCATCATGGCTAGCTTTATTAACTCAACAAAATGTTTACATCATCAGCTAGTTTACTGAGGAGGAAACTAGGGGGATCACCATCCCAAATACTAGAAACTTTATTATGAAAATTAAATTGAGCTAGCTCATGAGCAACACTATTAGCCTCTCTAAAACAGTGCATAAAATTGACCTTCCCTACATCCGTAGCCAAGTTCAAGATTTCCGCATATATTGTTGTTGCAGCATCCCACCAATGATCATGTCCAATGCAAAAATTGATTACCTCCAAAGAATCTGATTCCGCTTCAATAGCGTGAAACCCCATGGTGTTAGCAAAGGCTAGACCATCCCTCATTGCCACAGCCCTGATGTCGCGTGATATAGCCGCTGCAGCTCCAGCTCCTTCGTCCGCATGATACGCCGCATCTACATTCAACTTCACAAAACGTAGTTCAGGCTTGGTCCATCTCTTCTCCACATCCGGCAACAAAGAAACTTTCCGTGTAGCATTTGCAGCAATCGAAATAATAGATGCGGCATACTTCCCCGCTGGTGGTACCCTCTCTCCATTAGTGATCTGTCTTCTAACCCACCAAATGTACCAACCTGCAGTAGCAGTTGCTTCTCCAATTCCAAAACTAGAAGCATACGGTAGTGAACCTAAAGTGGACATCAATATATATTCCAGAATGGCCGAACCTGATCGGTCAATCACTAGTGCATCAGCTATAATATCATATATACCTAATCGTTGACATATCTCAACAACCGGTTTACATAGAAATAGAAGATGGCGGATATCTTCGGCTCCTTGATGACAGACCGGGCACTCGCTGGATGTTGGGATGTGTCTGTTCGCTAGGATTGATCGAACTGGGACCACTCCATGCAAACTTCTTCAGCAAAATATTTGTAATTTCCGTGGGACCTCAAGCTCCCAAATCTTGTTCCAAATTGGATTGTCAACTGATGGACATGGACTAGTTCGATTGCCTCTGAATTTATGTGCCCATTCTGCGTGGTATGCAGTTTTCACCGAAAAAATACCAGTTTGGGTGTGATGCCAAGCAATAAAATCTTCAAAAATCTCATAATTCAAAGGAATTTGGAGAATCCTCCTAACATCCACTGGATTGAATATAGCTCTAATCAGTACTTCATCCCATTCTCCATTTGTTGGATCAATTAGGTCTGATACCTTGGAGATTAAAGTTTGACCCCTTGGCGTGATTATATGACGGTCTGGACTAGATGGAATCCATGGATCAGTCCAAAAATTAACCTTGCTACCATCACCAATGCGCCAAATATGGCCCCTTTTAAATGTTTGCAGCCCCGCTACCAAACTTTGCCAAGTAAAAGAGGAGCCATTTTTCGGTCCAGCCAATAATAAATTGCCATGCGGATAATACTTAGCACGCAACACCTTAGCACAAAGGGAGTCTGGACTAGTTATCAATCCCAACACTGCTTAGCTAGCAAGGCCAAATTAAATGAGTGAAGGTCTCGAAACCCCATCCCTCCCATCTTCTTTGGAATACATAGTTTCCACCAGGTGTACCAGTGCATACTTTTCTTGTCTCCATCTCCTCCCCACCCAAACTGTGCTATGAGGTCCGTTATGTCCTTACAGACCCCCTTAGGGATATTAAACACCGACATGGCAAACACAGGAATAGCTTAAGCAACTGCTTTCAATAACAATTCTTTACCGCCCATTGATAAAAAGCTTGGCCATCCAAACACCAATTCTTTCTCTGATTCTCTCAACAAAATGCTTGAAGCAATCACTCCTCTCTGCTCCTACTAGAGCCGGTAGGCCTAAATATTTATCTGAGAGTGCTTCAATGTCAATATGTAATTCTTGACAAATTTCTTCCCTCGCCACCACACTGGTATTAGGGCTAAAGAATATGCTTGATTTTGATCTACTCACCAATTGTCCAGAGTTAGTGCAATAATCATCTAGTGCCTTCTGTAAGGAAGCTGCATTTAACATATCCGCCGTCATGAGGATCAGGGAATCGTCAGCAAATAAAAGGTGTGAGACTGACGGTGCATTTTTACACACCCTAACCCCATCAATGCCACCAGCTTCTTCTTCAAACTGCAGTATACTAGATAGACCTTCTGCACAGAAGAGAAATAAGTACGGCGATAAAGGGTCCCCTTGACGAAGGCCCCTTGTTGGTGGGACTCCTTCCGTCTCCTGAGAATTATACTTGATTGTATATTTCACTGAAGAAACACAATTCATAATTAAATTCACCCACTGGCCATCAAAACCCAATTTCAGCATCATATTCCTCAAAAAGACCCATTCAACTCTGTCATATGCTTTATGCATGTCCAACTTGCATGTCCAACTTAACGGCACAGAGTCCTGATTGCCCGTTTCTCTTGTTCTTGATTTTAGGACACACTCATAAGCTACCAAAATATTATCAGTTATTAATCTACCAAGCACAAAAGCACTTTGTGTTTCTAAAATGATCTCAGGCAGAATGGTCTTCAATCGATTCTTAAATATTATCTTGTAGATAACATTACAAAGGCTTATAGGACAAAATTGAGTAATCGATTTGGGAGAGTCAACTTTAGGTATCAAAATGTCATGTTTATCTCAATCCTACATGATTGTTTTTCATCATAAAAAAACAAAGCATTCGTTTAAAGAGTTTTCAGTGTGGTGACGACTGCCGCAACCTCGCAGCAATCTCTACCATGTGTGCTCGCCATCGACCGTCGCCCTGCCCACCCTTTTCCCCTCCTCTTAAGTTGCCGTGGCTGTCGTCGGAGTGTTGCGACACGCGGTTGGAGATGTTGGAACCGCCCGATGACCATGCTGCGACTGCGTGAGTGGTGTTATGTGCAAGGGCAATGAGGTGTTCCATGAGCAGTAATTAGGGGGGAGGTGTTGCAAGGACCCGTGTGGTAGGCGGCGAGCTGCAACCGGCATGGTGAAATGATGGCATGACGACCAGCATGGTGGAATGATGGCATGACAAGCTACGATCGCTGCAACCGACGACGGAAAGAGCTTCGACCTATGACGACGAAAGCTGCAACCGTCTATGGTGGTGCTCCAACCAACCACCGCGTACAGGGCAAAACATATGCTACGACCGGCAAGTCTAGAAGCTGTGACTAAAACATATGCGATGATGCTAGTGGCAACCGCAGCGACATGTGCGACAGGCCAGCGCAGTGTACATGAATCAAACAACCAACAATTCTTATCTAGTCTAATCCTCTAAAATTCCTTTGAATCAAAGGAAACCTTAGAAGGATTGCAGATTCACCTGAAATGCTTGCATGTAGCAGTGCAAACATATGGGCAAAACATAACATCAAGAAGAACTGCACGAGGTTATTACGAGTTTGTTGCTCAGAAAAAATAATATTAGAACAAGTTTAACCAAAAGACCTTCACCACTCAAATACATCCTGTTTCTTTCGCAAACCTACAATGGCGCAATGAAAATATGGAGCGTCCCGACCCAACCAAACACTGCATGACGACCTGAGTAGCAACTGTTACTGTATTCTGACCACACAAGACTCTAGACAAAAGCTCGCCTCATATTACCAGTTCACCTCATCTCATCACTACCCAGCTTCTTAACGGTGACTGAACAAAGCCCGGCCGACGATGCCAGTTGCCTCAATGTAACGATCAACACAGCGTGACACGCAGCTGCTCTCGCTTCCGCTCAGGCTTGATCCTGGCTTGGTCACACACTTTGCAAAGCACTTGTTCCCAACGGTCTGCGAAATTACAAGAGACAATTAGCTTCGTGTTATTGCATTTAGCAAAGGAAATGTGTCTAGACAAACAATTTACAGAGAACACGCCTATATTTCCACAATGATGGGCATGATCTTAAAAAGATGTGCATATCCGTTTGTCAAGGCAACGACAGAGGCAAACAAGAGAGTTTTCCAAATATCCATTCCCCAGGCAACAATTGAGTTTCAAAACTCCTTCATGTGACATCAATGACGACCAATCAGTCCAAATGAACGAAATAGATGATGCAAAGGTAAAAGTTAATAATAATGGAACTGCAGCAAGCCTAGAAAAATCCACAATGACCTGTGCACTCGGCTTACCCCTTCCCAAAAGATTTGTACAATTTGCAGCCAGGCGACCACTTTTAATGCTGAAAACCTCAACCGCCCATAAGCTTGCTCTTTCTCATATTTCAGACGAGAACACAGCTAAACAGGCCAAAGCTTTTCAAGTGGGAAAGCAATCCTAATTTATACTATGGCTATTTCTCATTAACCAACACTAAACAATGTTGTTTTCAGATGGAGAGTTCATATTGTTCGACTAGAAAGCTTGTATTATGTAAGTAGGATGTTTTGTTTGAGTAAAGCTAGTAAGTATTATTCGAGTAGAAAGTTCTGTTTTGTTAGTGGAGAGTTTGTACTATTCAAATAGAGACTTTATACTATTATCAGACTAGAAAGTTTTGCCTTACTGGTAGAAAGTCTTACTATTCAAATAGGAAGTTTCGTTTAAGAGTGAAAAGATTGTACATACATAGAAAGTTAGTGTCTTTTAACAGAATTTAAGTAGAAAGTTCGTACTATCAAAGTGGAAAGTTTATGTATTCAAGAAAAAAGATTGTATAACCACCCACAAAAAAAGACTGTATAATAAGATTTTGCCATCAATCAAAATAGATAAATTGCACAAAATAATATAGGCAAACAGAAAATTTATCAAGATACACAAGTAAATGGACTGCGTCTTATGCAACCTATTATTACAGCAAAGGGGAGAAAAACACCCGGATTGGCCTGTCAGAAACTTGTGGTCGAAAATCGCGCACGAGCGCAAATTATGGTGCCCTATTAATAGTTAGGACAAGAAAATGTATAACATGCTACATCACCATTCGCTAGAGGTTACCACATATCTCCAAGAAAAAGAGCATGACTTAATTGAATCCAGTGCAAAGTAATAATAGTTCATATCAGAATAATAGACCAACCAGATAATACCATGAACATGTCATCGTTATCTAAATTAATCTATGGACATAATTAGGTGTTAGGCAATGCAGATGCACTTAAAAAGGGTTACCCTTAAGTTAGCAGGGACAATGTAGAAGACCTAATCACTCCTACCAAAATAAGTTGCTTGTGTGCAAAATTAGAAGCTGTAAGCCCCTGCACAACAGGAACATCACCAAACAGAACCTTGATGATATCCTTCAAAATTAAGAGCCATATAATGATTTATTACTTGTCACCATCAACCACAACATAAGAACCCAAACAATCCATACAGACTCAAATTAATAATCTTACGAGAAGAAGAGATTTGCGGTGACCGACAACTCTGCCAGGCCATATACCATTACATTAGGTATAACAGGTACAACTAGAGCATCAATATTGCTCAAGGGTGTGCTAGGAAGAATCGGTACTACTTTTGCTTAAAAATAATCGGTGCTGTATAATATTGTCTTATAGAGTAACTTCATTTATTCCTACTAACCTACTTATGGACTTTTTATACCTTCTCCTTTTACAAATAAATAAATAATCGTATATTGGTGATATTAGAATTTCACAAATATTGATGCAACTGTATTGTGTACAGGGGCATCATGGATCATCTCAAGGAAACATCTAGGCATACCAAACTCTAGTATGAATAGAAATTTTTAGGGATCTTTATGCAGCCAGGTTCAGCAAATTGACCTATTGCCACTGAAAATGCGCAATATAAAACTCTATAATATTGGATTCTTAGTCTTCAACGACCGTTGCTCAATAGGGCAAGAAAATAGAACAATATAAATTACTATTCTGCAGTCTAGTCATGCCATATTGCTCCAGTTAAGTTGAAATGCGATGCAGATCATCTTGATATATCATATAAGATGCAGAAAGGTATTAAAGTCAATGGGCATGGTGAGGATGGCTGAACAGCTGCTACATGTAAAGCTCTTTCCAAGATAATAATCCTTTTATGCAGAATTGCTAACCAGCTACTCAATTTAGTTAATTCAATTGTATTTATTACAGCAATCAGGATTGCAAAAAGATTTGGTCTGGTTTTTATTTTAAAAAGCTTACTTTTAATAGATGTCTTTAAACCGAATTTCTCTCTAAACTTGAATGAAATCAACAGAGCTCAAACCCGGCAATCAAAGATAATGCAGTTGCTGCTTGTTCAAGTAGAATCTGCAAGCCCCCAAACAGTCTATCTATCTATAAAAGCCTTAGCATTTAGCATAGTGGAAAAAAAAACTTGCAAGCACGATAAAAAAAAATCCCCTCCGGTTCTAACATTATCGCCCCAACGAAACGAAGCCAAATATTCCCCTTCTAAGCAAATCAGCTATCGACGAATCAAGAATCATCTATGCCTGGTAACTAGCAGCCTAGCCGTCCACGTAGAAGCAGATCAACGAAAGTAATAAGATATCAAAACATTAGGGAGATTCCACCTCAAGAAGCTCCTGGGCATAGGCCTGCGCGAGCTGCGCCTTGATCTGCTCCATGAGCGCCTCCGGGTTGGGGGACGACCCTGACGACGACATCGACGGCGACGAGAAGGAGTCCATGCCGAATTCGCCTTGCTTGCCTTGCAAGAATTCGATGGTGCCCGGTGGTTACGGTGCGTTCTGCGCCGAAGGTTTCTGGGGACGGCGGGTTATACCGAGGTCGGGGGGCGGCGCAAAGGCAGGGTAAACCCTAGTCGGACTGGGAAAGGGCCGGTCCAATTTCAGCAGCAACATATAAGCCCATATTGTTTCTTGGGCAACAAGTTTCATGTGGGCCATGTCGAGGGTGCCTATACCTCGCCTATCACGAGTTGGACCGACCGCGCTAGTCAGGGCGTCGCAAATGGGCCGGCCCAGGTAGGTTCTACGTAAGTTCGTCTTTTCTCCTGTTTTTACGTTTGTTCGTATTTTTTTGCTTTTTCTAGTATTCCTACTTTTGGAAAATATTGTAATAACATATAATTCAAAGCTTAAAAAATAAAATATATTAAAATAGGGAATATGAAAAAAATGTTAACATAATGTAAAGCAATTGTTCATTCGCAAAAAAAATTAAAGCAATTGTTAGCTTAATTCAAAATATGTTAAAAACTTATGCCATTTTAAAATTGTTAATGTGTTTCAAGATATTTAAGCTACATTCTAAAAAATGTTATTCAAAAAGTAAAAAAAACTGATAGCATATTAAACAAACTTATGATATTTCAAAAAGTTAATGTGTTTCGAGAAATTTAAGCTACATTTAAAAACATGTTATTCAAAAGTTTTAAAATAAATTATTAAATAATACTTCAAATGTATAAGAAAAATGTTGATATCATACAGAAAAATGTTTGTGAACGTTTTAAAATGTTCATGTGGTTGTCTATTTTAAAAACATTTGACATGTACAGAAATAATGTTTCACATGTACATAAAACATGTACATAGAAACCCGAGAAAAACGGTACAAACAACACATAGAAAACAAAAAAAAGTTCTAAAACCAAAGAAAACACATAAAATGAAAGGAATGGCCAAACACAACCGGTGAAAAGAAATAGAAATGAAGAAAACTAAAGAAATCAGTAAAAACTGAAGAATGAAACAAAGAAAAACGAAAATAAAGAAAAATCGGTGAAAACCAAGAACAAACAAAAGGAAACTAATGAGAAATAAAGAAAAAGGAAAGAAAAGAAAAAAGTCCGTGAAAACAGAGAAGTTAGTGAAAAACAAAGAAACAAGAAGTTAGAACGAAGAAAAAGAAAAACAGAAGAAAACCGATAAAAAAACAAAAACATAAAAGTAAAAAAACAAAAGGAAAAACCCCGAAGAAAACCATAGCAGAGTGAACGTACCGCGAGCGAACGGGCCAGCCCGCTTGCCCTTCACCTGATAGAAGAGCTATTTCCATCTCGCTATAAGCGAGATATAGCTCTCGCAAGCGCAGCAAACAGTCACACCCGCACAAGCTTTGGAACGCCCATTACGGGACATTTTTCATTCGTTTTCATGTTTTTCTTTTTTTCACTTATTCAAAAAAGTTCACGTTATCAAAAAGTTCCAAATTAAAAAAGGAATTTCTAGAAAAATGTTCAAGATTTGAATAATGTTTCTGGATTTCAAAACTTGTTCTTGAATTTACAAAATATTCCTGTATTTCAGAAAATTATTGGATTTTTGAATAATGTTTCATGATTTCGAAAAATATGTATGAATTTGAATATGTTCCCAGACTTAAAAAATGTTTAGTAATTAGTAAAAAAAATCATAATATGTTTATGATCTAGAAAATAATTCATGTAATTCAAAAAAGTCCATGAACTTGAAAAAGTGTTTTGTATTTCAAAAGATGTTTACAAATTTCCAGAAAAGTTTATGGCATCGATAATGTTCTGAATTTATAAAAAAATCATGAATACGAAAAATATTCATGGATTTGAAACAAGTGATACAAATTCCCAAAATGTTGTGAGTTTAAGAAAATCATGAATAAGGAAATGATACATTACAAAAACTGATTTCTAATAATGTTCTCGATTTTACGAAAAAATTTCATTTTAAATTTGAAAAATGTTCCCACGTTTCAAAAACTATTTGTTAATATGAACAAATTGAAATGAAAAGAAAATAGAAATTAAACAAAATTTGAAAAGGAAAAGTAGAAGAAGAAGAATAGGAATGAAAAGAAAAAAACAAAAGGTTCCCTCTAGGACTCAGTCGACTAAGACTTCGCGAAGTCTCGGTCGGTGATGTCAGCGTACAACTGTACTGTATTTTGTAGACTATGAGTATGTTTTTTTCGAGGTGTCACCCAGCTTTATTCAATCGAAATAAAATGTGGCATACAAACTATATCAGGGGTCTATAGGAGCCACAAAGTGGCACCCCACATTTAGGGTAACAGAAGCTCTTGCCAAGTCATGCAACTTCTAATTATTCGCTCGCCTCTTGTGGCCTGCTTCAACTGCTTCAAAATCTCCCATCTGAGCTTTAATTTCTTCAATAACCATAGAACTAGATCCCCTGTACGAGCTCTTGAGATGATTAATAGTTGCCATGCAGTCTGTCACTACCTGTACTTTGTGAATGTTTAGATCACTCGCCAAGGACAGGGCCTCCCTAAAGGCCATAGCTTCAAGTATTTCTGGATGTACTATATCGCGGATCACCACCGAAGATGCTCCCTGAAAACTTCCAAGTTCATCTCTGCATACCGCAACAAAGGCAGCTCTATCACTGTTCCGTCTCACAGCTGCATCCACCATGATTTTCAAATACCCCCGGACTGGAGGCTTCCATTTTCTAGCTGTTCTTGTGGTAGCTGGAACTCTTTCATGTGTAGTAGCCCCTTGCTTCATAGGCCTGCACGTAGCTAGTAACTCTAGATCAGCTAAGTAACTTTGAATGAAGCTAAAGGTGGTCAGAGGTGATTGGAACTCCTGCTCATAAAGCGCTCTCCCGCGAGCCCACCAAATCGACCACAAGGTCACAAGTATTTTCACAAATTCAGCTTCACTTGTAGATTCCATCAGTTCAACAAGCCATATGCGTGCATCAGGAATATTGCATGCTATCAAATGCTCGACCATCTCTTCATCCATCAGTGCCCAAACACATTTCACAAAATTACAATCTATAAGTGCGTGCCGCCATGTATCTTGAGCCCCAATACAAATCTGACAGACATCATCGTCAGCCATCTTTCTATGATGTCGTACCGCCTCTGTAGGAATTGAGTTTCTGGCCAAATGCCAAGCAAAATTACGAATTTTGGCCGGCACATTTACCTTCCACAGTTTCTTCCAATGAATCTGTGTTGCGCTCGTATTTGATGCCGCTGGCCGGCCATCTAGCCAGTCCTCCCTCCTCTTCTTTGTATCTACCAGCAAGCGGTAAGCGGACTGTTGGGAATATGACTACCGGGTATGACCCGCCCAGGAGGGGCCGGGTCAATCCTAATGGCGGGTTACTAAAAGGAGCTCAGTAAATATACAAGGCGATGGTTTAGTATAAGACGTGTAGTAGGCCCAAGCCCAGAGGTGGCTTGAGGCCCGTGATTGTAAACTGCAATGTGTAAGAAAGACTTGTAAAGAAAGGCATGTAAAGAAAGTCACCGAGCCGGACACGTTATATGAGCCGGCCGGGACTCTAAAGGCCGCCAGGCGTCAACCCGTGTATATAAGGGGACGACCCGGTGGCGGCTTAGGGTAAGAAACAACAGATCGAGAAGCCAAGCTAGCGTATTTCGCTCCTTGGTCATCGAAACCTAGCAATACCACATCAACTGGACTAGGCTTTACCTTCACCGCAAGGGGCCGAACCAGTATAAACCTCTCGTGTCCTTTGTCCCGATTAACCCCTTTAAGCTTCCTAGTTCCGATGGCTCCACAACTAAGTCCTTTCACTAGGACATCTGCCGTGACTATTCCACAACAGTTGGCGCCCACCGTGGGGCCAGCACACGGTGGACTTGAGTTCTTGAAGGGCAACTTCAAAGGGCTCAAGGAATACACTATGGGCCGGATGACCAAGAGTCGTCGCGGCAAGCTTTACATCGACGACGAAGGCTAGGGCCCCGATGCCGGCTCAATCGAGTACGGGTACCGGGTCCCCTTCGACGGAATCCACGTCTTCATCGACCGGATCGGCGAGCCGGACCCTGAGCCGGACATCTGCACCAACCTCGTCGAGACGGCTCAACACGCGAGATTCGCCCGGGCTTAACCCGCCGTGAGGCGTGCCTTCGTGGGTTGCATCCATGGAGAGGAATTTTCTGAAGGATCGGTGGACGATGGTGAGACGGTCGTTTGCTCTGACGGTGAGTCGTCCACAGGCGAGACAGATTCTTTGTATCAGTTACAAGATGGCGGGCTTGGGGGCTGTCCCGATGGCAGCAGTATTCCGGACCCCTCTGAGCCGCCGAATCGAGCCGGAGTCTTCATGGCTGGCACTCAACCTGGTTAGAATTCTACGGCTGCGGCAACGATAACCACCGGGTCAGCAGCGGCCAGGTCAGGAGACCCCGCGAGCCCACCGACTCAGGTACTAATGGACCTCATGGATAGGATGACGGCCCTGTTGACTACTGTGGTTGAGCCGGCGGATAAGGCTCATCATGACGCGGAGGTAGCACGGCTACGCGGAGAGGTAGCACAGGCCAAGGAAAATTTAGCGACGGAAGATGTCAGGATGGCCGCAGAACGGGCGGCTCTAGATGCACATGCTCAGCAGCTTCAAGTGGAGACTTTCCGGCTCTCGGTGGATCTGAACGCGTCAAACGAGGTCATGAGGAGTGATAATCCCCAAGTGCAAGGAATCATCGTAGCAATTTTCAAAGGTGGAAGTGATAAGTATGGAGTGTCGAACCCACAAGGAGCTAAAGGTAAGATGAATATTCCCTCAAGCCCTATCTGCCACTGATACGACTCTACGTATAGCGAACAATTGCTTCCAACTAGCAACGAGAAATAAAACTAGGTTGTGGATATGAAGAGGATAACTTTGTATGATATCGGAGAGCTAAAATATAAAAGTAGGTGCTGTTATCATGAAGTTAGAATATATTATTAAATATTATAAATAGCGAGTGTGGAATAATGGTGGATCGGTGTGCGGAATTGTCCTATGAAATCATTAACAAGACCGGTAATCACTATTGCAGTTTCATATGAGGGAGAGGCATAAGCTAACATACTTTCTCTACTTGGATCATATGCACTTATGATTGGAACTCTAGCAAGCATCCGCAACTACTAAAGATCATTAAGGTAAAACCCAACAATATCATTAAAGCATCAAGTCCTCTTTATTCCCATACGTAACAACCCCCGTACTCGGGTTTGTGTTTCAGTCACTCAGCAACCCACTATAAGCGAATCATGAACGTATTGCAACACCCTACAGCGGGAACCCCTCACGCTTGCGCGACACGGAGGGCACCATAGGACAGCATCAAAGTAAAATATACAACTCATACCAATCTAGATCATCAATCAACCCAAAGACAAAAGATATCTACTCAAAACATCATAGGATGGCAACACATCATTGGATCATAATATGTGGCCTAAAGCACCATGTTCAAGTAGGGATTACATCGGGGTGCAGGAGAGTGGACCGCGTAAAAGAGATGAGGGTGATGATGATGATGGTGATGTTGATGAAGACGATCACCGCGGCGATGATTCCCCTCCCGATGGCACTCCGGTGCTACCGAGAGAGAGGAGGAGAGGTTCTCCCCTTTGTGCTTCCTCCTCCATGGCCTCCCCCTAGATGGGGAGAGGTTCTCCCTCTGGTCCTTGGCCTTCATGGTGATGATGGCCCCTCCGGGATCCTCCTCCATGCCCTCCGGTGATGACGGCCCCCTCCGGCAGGGTGCCAAAAAGGGCCTAGATTGGTTTTCGGTGGCTACGGAGGCTTCTGGCGGCGGAACTCCCGATCTAGGTTACTTTTCCAAGGTTTCTGTATTTATAGGAATTTTTGGCGTCAGTCTCACGTCAAGGAGGTGCCCGAGGCGTCCACGAGGCAGGAGCCCACGCCCAGGGGGGTGGGCGCGCCCCCCACCCTCGTGGACAGCCCCTGACTCTTCTGGCCCAACTCTTTTACTCCGGGGTCTTCTTTTGGTCCATAAAAAATCGTCAAAAATTGGCACGTCAATTGGACTCCGTTTGATATTCCTTTTCTGTAAAACTCAAAAACAAGGAAAAAACATAAACTGGCACTGCACTCTAGGTTACTCCCAAAAACCATATAAAATAGCATATAAATGCATATAAAACATCCAGGGTTGATAATATAATAGCATGAATACTTCATAAATTATAGATATGCTGGAGACGTATCAGCATCCCCAAGCTTAATTCCTGCTCGTCCTCGAGTAGGTAAATGATAAAAGAAATATATGAAGTGTGAATGCTAGCAAGTGCATAAGTTTCATCAATGATAGTTCCAATCACTTTTTCTAGCATCATTATATATGATAACAGTAGCTCATTTTCATAAAACTTTTCATGATCAAGTAACAAGCTATTCACATGTTAAAGTATAGATCATAAACTCTCTTGAAACTAACAAACTATATTCTCAGTCATCAAACAATTGCAATTCATCTTACTTTCAGGAATGGTCTATGTCAGAGCTTTGATTTAGCAAACTCCACATACTCAACTATTATTTAGTCTTTCATAATTGCTGACACTCACATGATATTTATGGGTTCAAAGTTTTAATCGAACATAGAGAAAGATAGGGGCTTATAGTTTTGCCTCCCAACGTTTTACCTCAAGGGTAATGTCAACAACAATAGTTCATGAAAACTTACATCCAATTGGATATATATATATATTAGGATCTTTCCAACACAATGTGCTTGCCAAAGGATAACATGTAAAAAGGAAAGGTGAAGATCACCATGACTCTTGCATAATGGTAGAAGATAAAAGTAAAAGATAGGCCCTTCGTAGAGGGAAGCAGAGGTTGTCATGCACTTCTATGGTTGGATGCACAAAATCTTAATGCAAAAGAACGTCACTTTATATTGCCACTTGTGATATGGACCTTTATTATGCAGTCCGTCGCTTTTATTTCTTTCACATCACACGATCGTATAAAGCTTATTTTCTCCACATTAATAGATCATACATATTTAGAAGGCAATTTTTATTGCATGCACCGATGACAACTTACTTGAAGGATCTTACTCAATCCATTGATAGGTATGGTGGACTCTCATGGCAAAACTAGTTTAAGGAATGTTTGGAAGCACAAGTAGTATCTCTACTTGGTGCAAACAATTTGGCTAGCATGAGGGGAAAAGCAAGCTCAGCATGTTGAATGATCCAAGACAATATACTTTATTTTGGATATAAGAAAACACAACCCATTACGTTGTCTTCCTTGTCCGACATCAACCTTTTAGCATGTCATATTTTAATGAGTGCTCACAATTACAAAAGATTTCCAAGATAGTATATTTATATGTGAAATCTCTCTTCCTTTAATATTCTTTCATGAATTGTTCAAGTGACCAATTCTACGTTTGCTAACTTTCAATAAGTTTACTACCTATACTTATTCTATGTGAAGTCATTACTCACCATGGTATGAGCATATGAAATATATATAAATTCAGATTTATGATGTTCAATTATTCAACCATTTACTAATAGGATATACGTGAAGCACGTGAGTAAATGACAAACTACTCCAAAAGATAATAGTGAAGGACACTGAGTAATCAAATAATTAACTAGCCATGGGAGGATTCTTTTTCATTTAATAATTCAGATCCAATGATTTTATTCAAACAGCAAGTAAAATTGAAAATACGCTCCAAGCAAAACACATATCATGTGACGAATAAAAATATAGCTCTGAGTAAGGTATACCGATAGTTTTGAAGACGAAAGAGGGGATGCCTTCCAGGGCATCCCCAAGCTTAGGCTCTTGAGTCTTCCTTAAATATTACCTTGGGGTGCCTCGGGCATCCCCAATCTTAGGTACTTTCCACTCCTTATTCTCCTCATATCGATATCTCACCCAAAGCTTGAAAACTTCAATCACACAAAACTTAACGGAACTTCGTGAGATAGGTTAGTATGATAAAGAGTAAACCATTCACTTTGGTACTGTCAAAGACAAGGTTCATAATTGTTCTCACACAATGCCTACTGTACCATATCATTTCTACAATTTATATTGAGAAATATAAGTCATAGGAACTAGAAAACAAGCAAACTATGCAATGAGAACAGAATCTGTCAGAGACAGAACAATCTGTAATGATCTGAACACTAACCATACTTATGCTACTCAAAAAATTATGAAATAAATTGGTGGACGTGGGGAATTTGTCTATTAATCTTCTTCAAAAACAATCAGCACCAAAGCACTCTTCTGTAAAAAATGGCAGCTAATCTCGTGAGCGCAAAGTTTCTGTTTTTTACAGCAAGATCACATTAACTTTCACCCAAGTCTTCCCAAAGGTCTTACTTGGCACTTTATTGAAACAAAAGCTATAAAACATGATTACTACAGTATCCTAACCAAGATAACACACAAAAACAGTAAGGGTAAATATTGGGTTGTCTCCCAACAAGCGCTTTTCTTTAATGCCTTTTAGCTAGGCATGATGATTTCAATGATGCTCACATAAAAGATAAGAATTAAAACATAAAGGGAGCATCATGAAGAATATGACTAGCATATTTAAGTCTAACTCACTTCCTATGCCTAGGGATTTTGTGAGTACATAATTTATAGGAGCAAGAATCAACTAGCATAGGAAGGCAAAACAAGTATAACTTCAAAGCTTTAAGCATATAGAGAGGAAACTTGATATTATTGCAACTCCTACAAGCATATATTCCTCCCTCATAATAATTTTCAGTAGCATCATGAATGAATTCAACAATATAACCATCTCATAAAGCATTCTTTTCAAGATCTACAAGCATAGAAATTTTTCTACTCTCCACATAAGCAAAATTCTTCTCATTCGGAATAGCGGGATCACTAGTTCCTAAAGTTGACACTCTTCCAAACCCGCTTTAGATGGTAGTATTATTCATACTCCAAAAGATATAAGTGAAGTTCATGGAGCATTCTACAATTAATGTAAACTAACCAATGTCCAAGCTCAAAATGTATAAGTGAAGCACACAAAGCATTCTATAAAACCATACTCAAAAGATTTAAGTGAAGCATAAAGAGCAATTCTATAAGATCATACTTAAAAGATATAAGTGAAGCACATGAAGCATTCTATAAATAAATGAAGGTATATCTCACACTAGCATGGTTCATAAAGGAAGAACAAAAAACACAAAGGACACAAATCATGTGAACGGAACAAAAACCGAGGTATACCGATAATTGTTGAAGAAGAAAGATGGGATGCCAACCGGGGCATCCCCAAGCTTAGATGCTTGAGTATCCATAGAATATTTACTTGGGGTGCCTTGGGCATCCCCAAGCTTTAGCTCTTGCCTCTCTTTATTCTTCTCACATTGGTAACTCCTCGTTCTTCGAACACTTCATCCACAAAAAACTTCAACAAAAACTTTGTGAGATCCGTTAGTATAATAAAGCAAATCACTACCTTTAGGTACTGTTGCAAACTCATTCCAATTTCATATTAGAACTATATCTATTGTATTCCAACTTCACCATGGTTCATACCCCCCGATACTACCCATAGATTCATCAAAATAAGCAAACAACACACGAAAAAACAGAATCTGTCTAAAACAGGACAGTCTGTAGTAATCTGGAAGTTTAGTAAACTTCTGTAACTCCAATAATTATTAAATAAATTTTAAAATTTGAAAAATTTGTACATAAGTAATGTGCAAAAAGTTTCAGACCCATTTGACTTTCCAGTAAAAAATGTAAATTCACGCGCTACAGCCAAAGTTTCTGTTTTTGTTCTGCACATAGTAAACAAGCAATCTAATCATCCTAAAACCAAAGCTTGGCACATTATTTTTATAATACAATGGATATATATAAGGGGATAATTATTTACATTGAAACTTCCATGAAAAATTCTACATTGTTTCTGTGAGCATGAACACAAGTGCTCAAGGTCGACCCTCACTTCTTCAATGCATAACTTTCCAATCACTTCTCTTTTTGAAAAACTTTTTAGGCATGAGAGGCAAGTATTTTTTTTGGTATTTTCATTCTTTTAAATATTTTTTGTATGTTTCACCCACAACTAAACAGAAACAAAAAAAGTAAAAACAAAATCTACTTAGTGAAGAAATCAAACAAGCACACATGAGAATATCAACCCCACGCTATTGCTCCCCGGCAACGGCGCCAGAAAAGAGCTTGATAATCCCCAAGTGCAAGGAATCATCGTAGCAATTTCCAAAGGTGTAAGTGCTAAGTATGGAGTGTTGAACCCACAAGGAGCTAAAGGTAAGATCAATATTCTCTCAAGCCCTATCTGCCACTGATACGACTCTACGTACACCGAACGTTCGCTTCCAACTAGCAACGAGAAATAAAACTAGGTTGTGGGTATGAAGAGAATAACTTTGTATGATATCGGAGAGCTAAAATATAAAAGTAGGTGCTGTTATCATGAAGTTAGAATATATTACTAAATATTATAAATAGCGAGTGTGAAATAATGGTGGATCGGTGTGCGGAATTGTCCCAGGCAATCGTTAACAAGACCGGTAATCACTATTGCAGTTTCATATGAGGGAGAGGCATAAGCTAACATACTTTCTCTACTTGGATCATATGCACTTATGATTGGAACTCTAGCAAGCATCCGCAACTACTAAAGATCATTAAGGTAAAACCCAACCATAGCATTAAAGCATCAAGTCCTCTTTATTCCCATACGCAACAACCCCCTTACTCGGGTTTGTGTTTTAGTCACTCACCAACCCACTATAAGCAAATCATGAATGTATTGCAACACCCTACAACGGGAACCCCTCACGCTTGCACGACACGGAGGGCACCATAGGACAGCATCAAAGTAAAACATACAACTCATACCAATCTAGATCATCAATCAACCCAAAGACAGAAGATATCTACTCAAAACATCATAGGATGGCAACACATCATTGGATCATAATATGTGGCATAAAGCACCATGTTCAAGTAGGGATTACATCGGGGTGCAGGAGAGTGGACCGCGTAAAAGAGATGAGGGTGATGATGATGATGGTGATGTTGATGAAGACGATCACCGCAGCGATGATTCCCCTCCCGATGGCAGTCCGGTGCCACCGAGAGAGAGGAGGAGAGGTTCTCCCCCTTGTGCTTCCTCCTCCATGGCCTCCCCCCTAGATGGGGAGAGGTTCTCCCTCTGGTCCTTGGCCTTCATGGTGATGATGGCCCCTCTGGGATCCTCCTCCATGCCCTCCGGTGATGACGGCCCCCTCCGGCAGGGTGCCAGAGAGGGCCTAGATTAGTTTTCGGTGGCTACGGAGGCTTCTAGCGGCGGAACTCCCGATCTAGGTTATTTTTTCGAGGTTTCTGTATTTATAGGAATTTTTGGCGTCGGTCTCACGTCAAGGAGGTGCCCGAGGCATCCACGAGGCAGGCGCCCACGCCCAGGGGGGTGGGCGCGCCCCCACCCTCGTGGACAGCCCGGGACTCTTCTAGCCCAACTCTTTTAGTCCGGGGTCTTCTTTTGGTCCATAAAAAATCGTCAAAAATTGGCACGTCAATTGGACTCGTTTGATATTCCTTTTCTGTAAAACTGAAAAACAAGGAAAAAACAGAAACTGGCACTGGGCTCTAGGTTAATAGGTTAGTCCCAAAAACCATATAAAATAGCATATAAATGCATATAAAACATCCAAGGTTGATAATATAATAGCATGAATACTTCATAAATTACAGATACATTGGAGACGTATCAAGGATAAGGCACCAGAAGGTTCAATCACGTTTGCCTCTGACTTATGATCCTAGGAACCTTTTTCACACACCCGGGACTGGGGCGCCGGTTCAACCGCGGGCCATGGAGCCGTCACGTGTGAATACTGCTCCGCCTCATTACACGCCAATACCACCGGGTCACTTTTATAACCCTTTGGAGAATCTTATTGCCGCGTCGGCTCGTCTGGCGGCTCTCCCGATGGAAGGCGACTCCCCAACAGTGATCGAAACACGACGGGTCAGAGAACTTCTTCAGACGGCTCTGGCACAGCAGGATGCATATTCTTATAGTCGAGATAGAATCCATTCAACCCCTCGCCCAAGCCGGAGCCCAAGTTGTAGCACGCATATGGACTCAGCAGCCATGTCAAGCAATGCCCAACACCGTAACCAACCACGCGGGCGCGACCCGGCCCCGGGCAGAACCCTTAACTTGGTGGACCAGGAGAGGATCCGTCAAGAGGCTGAACGGGCGATTCAGCAGGCGGCTCAGCAAGCTTTTCTAGTTTATCCAGCGACCTCTGTTGAGGCTGGGGTGGCCACAAGGACATGAGGTGTCCCTTGTCTTGTGCCGGCTCTGCTTAATAAGCATTTGCCAAAGGACTTTAAGGGGCCTCATAAGGTGCCCAATTACACAGCCGAGCTGCAGCCTGGAGCGTGGATTGAAAGTTACGAGATGGCCATGGAGTTATTAGAGGTCAGTGATGCAAAAAAGGCCAAATACTTCACCATGAAGCTGGATGAAATAACTCATACTTGGTTAAAGGGGTTGCCGCCCAACTCCATCGGCTCATGGGCGGAGTTAAAGGCCCGGTTCATTCAGAACTTCAAAGATACCTGCAAACAGCCCATGTCGATCGTGGACTTGACTAACTGCAAGCAAGAGGAAGGCGAATCCATGACCCATTGGGTGCGTCGGGTCAAGGAGATAATACATTCATCTAATAAGATGGATGCCGGCTCCACGGTCTTAATGTTGGAGAAAAATTGCCGTTTTGAACCTCTGAAACAGAAGCTGGGGCGGCTCAAGCGTGACTGCAATGGCATGGGCCAGCTGATGGAGGCTCTAGTCAAATACGCCGATTCTGACAGTACCAAGGACCCCGCGTCTTATGAAGAGAAGACGGGGAAGGGAAAGAAGAACGACAATGGCAAAGGTCACTAGCACAACCCGGCGAATCAAGCAGGTAATAAACGTAAGGCTGACAGTAGTCTAGAGTTTGTGGATAATGAAGGAAATATGCCCTAGAGGCAATAATAAAGTTATTATTTATTTCCTTATATCATGATAAATGTTTATTATTCATGCTAGAATTGTATTAACCGGAAACATAATACATGTGTGAATACATAGACAAACAGAGTGTCACTAGTATGCCTCTACTAGACTAGCTCGTTAATCAAAGACGGTTATGTTTCCTAACCATGAAAAAAGAGTTGTTGTTTGATTAACGGGATCACATCATTAGGTGAATGATCTGATTGACATGACCCATTCCATTAGCTTAGCACCCGATCGTTTAGTATGTTGCTATTGCTTTCTTCATGACTTATACATGTTCCTATGACTATGAGATTGTGCAACTCCCGTCTGCCGGAGGAACACTTTGTGTGCTACCAAACATCACAACGTAACTGGGTGATTATAAAGGTGCTCTACAGGTGTCTCCAAAGGTAGATGTTGGGTTGGCGTATTTCGAGATTAGGATTTGTCACTCCGATTGTCGGAGAGGTATCTCTTGGCCCTCTTGGTAATGCACATCACATAAGCCTTGCAAGCATTGCAACTAATGAGTTAGTTGTGAGATGATGTATTACGGAACGAGTAAAGAGACTTGCCGGTAACGAGATTGAACTAGGTATTGAGATACCGACGATCGAATCTCGGGCAAGTATCATACCGATGACAAAGGGAACAACGTATGTTGTTATGCGGTCTGACCGATAAAAGATCTTCGTAGAATATGTAGGAGCCAATATGAGCATCCAGGTTCCGCTATTGGTTATTGACCGGAGACGTGTCTCGGTCATGTCTACATTGTTCTCGAACCCGTAGGGTCCGCATGCTTAAGGTTTCGATGACAGTTATATTATGAGTTTATGAGTTTTGATGTACCGAAGTTTGCTCGGAGTCCCGGATGTGATCACGGACATGACGAGGAGTCTCGAAATGGTCGAGACATAAAGATTGATATATTGGAAGCCTATATTTGGATATCGGAAGTGTTCCGGGTGAAATCGGGATTTTACCGGAGTACCGGGAGGTTACCGGAACCCCCCGGGAGGTATATGGGCCTTAGTGGGCTTTAGTGGAAGAGAGGAGAGGTGGCCAGGGCTGGGCCGTGCGCCCCTCCCCCCCTAGTCCGAATAGGACAAGGAGAGGGGGCTGGCGCCCCCCTTCCTTCTCTCTCTCCTCTTTCCCCCCTCCCGAATCCTATTCCAACTAGGAAAGGGGGGGGAATCCTACTCCCGGAGGGAGTAGGACTCCTCCTGGCGTGCCCTCCCTGGCCGGCCACACCTCCCCTTTGATCCTTTATATACGGAGGCAGGGGACACCCCTAGACACACAAGTTGATCCACGTGATCATATTCTTAGCCATGTGCGGTGCCCCCTTCCACCATAGTCCTCGATAATATTGTAGCGGTGGGCGAAGCCCTGCGACGGTAGTACATCAAGATCGTCACCACGCCGTCGTGCTGACGGAACTCTTCCCCGACACTTTGCTGGATCGGAGTCCGGGGATCGTCATCGAGCTGAACGTGTGCTAGAACTCGGAGGTGCCGTAGTTTTGGTGCTTGATCGGTCGGGCCGTGAAGACGTACGACTACATCAACCACGTTGTGCTAACGCTTCCGTTGTCGATCTACAAGGGTACGTAGATCACACTCTCCCCTCTCGTTGCTATGCATCACCGTGATCTTGTGTGTGCGTAGGAATTTTTTTGAAATTACTACGAAACCCTACAGCTAATGCCAATGCACAGGGCAACAATCAATGATGCAAGGGGAGGCCACCTCCTCAGTCTGGCGGGTCAGGTCCCACCCTTGAGCAGCTGCTAAACAAACCTTGTCCAAGACACGGCACCTGGGAGAAGCCAGCTACCCATCTATGGAAAGACTGTATGATCATGAAGGCTTTTAAGAATTCTAACATATTCGATGGTAACCACGGACCTGGCGGCGGCTCAGGCGATGGCGGCTTTCATGGCCCGGGCGCCAGCTCAAGCGATGGCGGTTTTCATGGCCAGGGCCATCAAGGTAGTCAAGGCGGCTATAATCAGCAACCCGGCCAGGGCAGTCAGCAGCAGCAGCAGTAGTCCGGGTATCAGAGTAACCCAAAGTAGCTGAACGGTGGGCAATATCACGTGTTCACCACCAGTTTGTGCAAAAGGGACCAGAAACTTCACAAGAGGGTTGTAAATGCTATTGAGCCAGCGGTTCCACGATATTTGAGATGGTCTGAGCAGCCCATTATATGGAGTAGGGAAGATCACCCTCCCCGGGTCGATAATCCAGGTCATCTGGCTTTGGTGGTGGCCCCTCAGGTTGGTGGATATAAGTTCACTAAAGTTCTCATGGACGGAGGCAGTAGCATCAACATCCTTTATTATGAGACGTTCCGTCGCATGGGGTTGACTGATAAGAGTCTTAAAACATCTAGTACGGTTTTTCATGGGGTGGTGCCTCGTAAGTCGGCATACTCGGTTGGTAAGATTGAGCTAGAAGTAGCCTTTGGGGATGAATATGACTCTAGGGCTGAGAAATTAACTTTTGAAGTGGTTAAGATCAAAATCCCATATCACGCTCTGTTCGGTCGGCCGGCTTATGCTAAGTTCATGGCTCGGCCGTGTTATGTTTATCTGCAGCTCAAAATGCTGGGTTATAAAGGCACCATCACAGTACATGGAAGCCGTAAGATAGCCATGGAATGTGAAGAAGGTGATGCGGCTTATGCTGAATCTGTTTGCGCAATGGAGGAATTGAAGTTTTATAAGGATAACGTTGACCCGACGGATATGACATCTTTGAAGAAGCCAACTACGGAGCACGAGCCGGCGTTGAAGTTTAAGTCAGCTGATGATACTAAGATGATTAATTTTGTGCCGGGCGACTCATCTGAACAGTTCATTATCAGTGCCATTTGGATTCAAAATAGGAAAGCGCGCTCATCGAGTTCATCCATGAGAACCGGGACATCTTTGCATGGAAGCCAACATTGATCCAAAGTTGAAGCCGGTCAGATAGTTTCTTCGACAGTTTAATGAGGAAAGGCGTAAGGCTATTGGAGAAGAGGTAGCCCGGCTCTTGGCGGCTGGGTTTATTATTGAAGTTTTTCACCCAGAGTGGTTGGCTAACCCAGTGCTTGTACTAAAAAAGAACGGCACCTGGCGTATGTGTGTGGATTACATAGATTTAAACAAGGCTTGTTCGGCTGATCCTTTTGCCCTCCCTTGTATTGATCAAATCATTGATGCTACGGCGGATTGTGAGCGTTTGAGTTTTTTGGATGCTTATTCTGGTTATCATCAGATCAAGATGTCAGTTAAGGACCAGGAGAAGACAACTTTCATCACTCCGTTTGGAGCCTTCTGCTATGTGTCTATGCCATTTGGGCTTAAGAGCGCCCAGGCGGCTTATCAGCGATGTGTGCAGAACTGTCTTCATGACCAGATTGGGCGTAATGTTCATGCTTATGTGGATGATATAGTGGTTAAATCCAGAGCAAAGAAAACCTTGGTAACTGATCTAAAGGAAACCTTTGATAACCTCCGGGTCTACAAGATGATGCTTAACCCAGCCAAGTGCGTTTCTGGAGTCCCAGCCGGCAAGCTTTTGGGCTTTTTGGTGTCTAACAGAGGCATTGAGGCTAACCCGGAAAAATCAAGGCGATTACATCTTTGGCTAAACCGGCGTGTATCAATGATGCTCAGTGGCTGGCGGGTCGTGTTGCAGCTTTAAGCCGATTCATAAGCCGGTTAGGTGAGAAGGCTATGCCGTTGTATCAGATGATGAAAAAGATGGATGACTTTGTCTGGCGTGACACTGCTGATTCTGCCTTTGAAGATCTGAAGAGGTAGCTTGCTAAGCCGCCGGTTCTGGCTGCTCCCATTGAGAAAGAGCCGCTGTTGTTATATGTGGCTGCTAACTCACGTGTTGTTAGTATGGCTATTGTGGTGGAGCGCAAGGAGATTGGCAAGGAACATCCAGTTCAGCGGCCGGTTTACTACGTCAGTGAGGTGCTCATTGATTCTAAGCAAAGGTATCCACATTGGCAGAAGCTTGTTTATGGGGTGTTCATGGCAAGCCGGAAGCTCAGGCATTACTTTCAGGGTCACCCTATCACTGTGGTTAGCTCTGCTCCATTAGGAGATATTATTCAAAATAGAGAAGCCACGAGACGAGTCGCCAAGTGGGCCATTGAACTTGGATCTCATGGTTTAAAAGTGCCACGTACTGCGATCAAATCTCAAGCATTGGTTGATTTCATCAACGACTGGACGGAGTTGCAGATACCCGAGGAGAAGCCAGACAACACATATTGGATGATTCATTTCGATGGATCCAGACAATTGGAAGGCTCGTGAGCTAGAGTTGTTTTAACCTCTCCTCGAGGTGACAAATTTTGTTATGTGTTACAATTGATGTTTCCTTGCACTAACAACGCAGCTGAGTACGAGGCTTTGCTTCATGGTCTTCGAATGGCTAAGGACATGAGTTTAAGCCGGGTACGATGCCTAGGCGATTCGGATCTGGTGGCCCAGCAAGTATCAGGCAAGTGGGACTCTAAGGATCCTCTCATGGCGGCTTATCGCCGTGAGGTCGACGTCGTTGCTGGGCACTTCAAGGGTTATCAAGTGGAACACATTGACCGCAGAAAGAACGAAAGCGGCCGATGCCTTAAGCCGGTTGGGATCTCAACGTAAGCCGGTGCCACCTAACACCTTTTTAGAGGTGTTACATAACCCTTCTGTCAAGTTGCCTACAGAGGAAGACTTGGCCATTCTGTTGGAAATATGCCCTAGAGGCAATAATAAAACGGTTATTATTATATTTCTTTGTTCATGATAATTGTCTATTGTTCATGCTATAATTGTGTTATCCGGAAATCGTAATACATGTGTGAATACATAGACCACAACACGTCCCTAGTGAGCCTCTAGTTGACTAGCTCGTTGATCAAAAGATAGTCATGGTTTCCTGACTATGGACATTGGATGTCATTGATAACGGGATCACATCATTAGGAGAATGATGTGATGGACAAGACCCAATCCTAAGCATAGCTCAAAGATCGTGTAGTTCGTTTGCTATAGCTTTTCCAAATGTCAAGTATCATTTCCTTAGACCATGAGATTGTGCAACTCTCGGATACTGTAGGAGTGCTTTGGGTGTGCCAAACGTCACAACGTAACTGGGTGACTATAAAGGTACACTACAGGTATCTCCGAAAGTGTCTATTGGGTTGGCACGAATTGAGACTGGGATTTGTCACTCTGTATGACGGAGAGGTATCTCTGGGCCCACTCGGTAATGCATCATCATAATGATCTCAATGTGACCAAGTGGTTGATCACGGGATCATGCATTACGGTATGAGTAAAGTGACTTGCCGGTAATGAGATTGAACGAGGTATTGGGATACCGACGATCGAGTCTCGGGCAAGTAACGTACCGATTGACAAAGGGAATTGTATATAGATTGATTGAATCCTCGACATCGTGGTTCATCTGATGAGATCATCGAGGAGCATGTGGGAGCCAACATGGGTATCCAGATCCCGCTGTTGGTTATTGACCAGAGATTCGTCTCGGTCATGTCTGCGTGTCTCCCGAACCCGTAGGGTCTACACACTTAAGGTTCGGTGACGCTAGGGTTGTTGAGATATTAGTATACGGTAACCTGAAAGTTGTTCAGAGTCCCGGATGAGATCCCGGACGTCACGAGGAGTTCCGGAATGGTCCGGAGGTGAAGATTTATATATAGGAAGTCAAGTTTCGGCCATCGGGAAAGTTTCGGGGGTAATCGGTATTGTACCGGGACCACCAGAAGGGTCCCGGGGGTCCACCGGGTGGGGCCACCTATCCCGGAGGGCCCCATGGGCTGAAGTGGGAGGGGAACCAGCCCCTAGTGGGCTGGTGCGCCCCCTTGGGCCTCCCCCTGCGCCTAGGGTTGGAAACCCTAGGGGTGGGGGCGCCCCACTTGGCTTGGGGGGCAAGCCACCCCCTTGGCCGCCGCCCCCCTTGGAGATTGGATCTCCTAGGGCCGGCGCCCCCCCTTAGGGACCCTATATATAGTGGGGGGGAGGGAGGGCAGCCGCACCCTAGCCCCTGGCGCCTCCCTCTCCCTCCCGTGACACTCCTCCCTCTCCCTGTGCTTGGCGAAGCCCTGCCGAGATCACCGTTGCTTCCACCACCACGCCGTCGTGCTGCTGGATCTTCATCAACCTCTCCTTCCCCCTTGTTGGATCAAGTTGGAGGAGACGTCTTCCCGACCGTACGTGTGTTGAACGCGAAGGTGCCGTCCGTTCGGCGCTAGGTCATCGGTGATTTGGATCACGACGAGTACGACTCCATCAACCCCGTTCTCTTGAACGCTTCCGCGCGCGATCTACAAGGGTATGTAGATGCACTCCTCTCTCCCTCGTTGCTAGATGACTCCATAGATTGATCTTGGTGATGCGTAGAAAATTTTAAAATTCTGCTACGTTCCCCAACAGTGGCATCATGAGCTAGGTCTATGCGTAGTTTCTATGCACGAGTAGAACACAAAGCAGTTGTGGGCGTCGATATTGTCAATTTGCTTGCCGTTACTAGTCTTATCTTGATTCGGCGGCATCGTGGGATGAAGCGGCCTGGATCGACCTTACACGTACGCTTACGTGAGACTGGTTCCACCGATTGACATGCACTAGTTGCATAAGGTGGCTGGCGGGTGTCTGTCTCTCCCACTTTAGTCGGATCGGATTCGATGAAAAGGGTCCTTATGAAGGGTAAATAGAAATTGGCATATCACGTTGTGGTTTTGGCGTAGGTAAGAAACGTTCTTGCTAGAAACCTATAGCAGCCACGTAAAAACTTGCAACAACAATTAGAGGACGTCTAACTTGTTTTTGCAGCAAGTGTTTTGTGATGTGATATGGCCAAAGGTTGTGATGAATGATGAATGATATATGTGATGTATGAGATTGATCATGTTCTTGTAATAGGAATCACGACTTGAATGTCGATGAGTATGACAACCGGCTGGAGCCATAGGAGTTGTCTTAATTTATTTATGACCTGCGTGTCAACATAAACGTCATGTAATTACTTTACTTTATTCTAAAGCGTTAGCTGTAGTAGTAGAAGTAATAGATGACAAGACAACTTCAAGAAGACACGATGATGGAGATCATGATGATGGAGATAATGGTGTCATGCCGGTGACAACGATGATCATGAAGCCCCGAAGATGGAGATCAAAAGGAGCAAATGATATTGGCCATATCATGTCACTATTTGATTGCATGTGATGTTTATCATGTTTTACATATTATTTGCTTAGAAGGACGGTAGCTTAAATAAGATGATCCCTCATAATAATTTCAAGAAAGTGTTCCCCCTAACTGTGCACCGTTGCGAAGGTTCGTTGTTTCGAAGCACCACATGATGATCGGGTGTGATAGATTCTAACGTTCGAATACAACGGGTGTAAGCCAGATTTACACATGCAATACACTTAGGTTAACTTGACGAGCCTAGCATGTACAGACATGGCCTCGGAACACGGAAGACCGAAAGGTCGAGCATGAGTCGTATAGAAGATACGATCAACAGGAAGATGTTCACCGATGTTGGCTAGTCCGTCTGACGTGATGATCGGACACGGACTAGTTGACTCGGATCATGTTTCACTTAGATGACTAGAGGGATGTCTATCTAAGTGGGAGTTCATTGAGTAATTTGATTAGATGAACTTAATTATCATGAACTTAGTCTAAAATCTTTACACTATGTCTTGTAGATCAAATGGCCCACGCTAATGTTGCCCTCAACTTCAACGCGTTCCTAGAGAAAACCAAGCTGAAAGACGATGGCAGCAACTATACGGACTGGGTCCGGAACCTGAGGATCATCCTCATAGCTGCCAAGAAAGATTATGTCCTAGAAGCACCGCTAGGTGACGCACCCATCCCAGAGAACCAAGACGTTATGAACGCTTGGCAGTCACGTGCTGATGATTACTCCCTCGTTCAGTGCGGCATGCTTTACAGCTTAGAACTGGGGCTCCAAAAGCGTTTTGAGAGACACGGAGCATATGAGATGTTCGAAGAGCTGAAAATGGTTTTCCAAGCTCATGCCCGGGTCGAGAGATATGAAGTCTCCGACAAGTTCTTCAGCTGTAAGATGGAGGAAAATAGTTCTGTCAGTGAGCACATACTCAAAATGTCTGGGTTGCATAACCGCTTGACTCAGTTGGGAGTTAATCTCCCGGATGACGCGGTCATTGACATAATCCTTCAATCGCTTCCACCGAGCTACAAGAGCTTTGTGACGAACTTCAATATGCAGGGGATGGAAAAGACCATTCCTGAGGTATATTCAATGCTGAAATCAGCAGAGGTGGAAATCAAAAAGGAACATCAAGTGTTGATGGTGAATAAAACCACTAAGTTCAAGAAAGGCAAGGGTAAGAAGAACTTCAAGAAGGACGGCAAGGGAGTTGCCGCGCCCGGTAAGCAAGCTGCCGGGAAGAAGCCAAAGAATGGACCCAAGCCTGAGACTGAGTGTTTTTATTGCAAGGGAAGTGGTCACTGGAAGCGGAACTGCCCCAAATACTTAGCGGACAAGAAGGCCGGCAACACTAAAGGTATATGTGATATACATGTAATTGATGTGTACCTTACTAGTACTCGTAGTAGCTCCTGGATATTTGATACCGGTGCGGTTGCTCACATTTGTAACTCAAAGCAGGAGCTGCGGAATAAGCGGAGACTGGCGAAGGACGAGGTGACGATGCGCGTCAGGAATGGTTCCAAGGTCGATGTGATCGCCGTCGGCACGCTACCTCTACATTTACCTATGGGATTAGTTTTAAACACCAATAATTGTTATTTAGATCGAGCTTTGAGCATGAACATTGTATCAGGATCTCGTTTAATTCGAGATGGCTACTCATTTAAATCCGAGAATAATCGTTGTTCTATTTATATGAGAGATATGTTTTATGGTCATGCTCCGCTGGTGAATGGTTTTTCTTAATGAATCTCGAGCGTAATGTTACACATATTCATAGTGTGAATACCAAAAGATGTAAGGTTGATAATGATAGTCCCACATACTTGTGGCACTGCCGCCTTGGTCACATAGGTGTCAAACGCATGAAGAAGCTCCATGCCGATGGACTTTTGGAGTCTCTCGATTACGAATCATTTGACACGTGCGAACCATGCCTCATGGGTAAAATGACCAAGACTCCGTTCTCAGGAACAATGGAGCGAGCAACCAACTTATTGGAAATCATACATACTGATGTGTGCGGTCCAATGAGTGTTGAGGCTCGCGGTGGCTATCGTTATGTTCTCACCCTCACTGATGACTTGAGTAGATATGGGTATGTCTACTTAATGAAACACAAGTCTAAGACCTTTGAAAAGTTCAAGGAATTTCAGAGTGAGGTTGAGAATCAACATGACAGGAAAATCAAGTTCTTGCGATCAGATCGGGGGGGGGGAGAATACTTGAGTCACGAATTTGGCACGCACTTAAGAAAATATGGAATAGTTTCACAACTCACGCCGCCTGGAACACCTCAGCGTAATGGTGTGTTCGAACGTCGTAATCGCACTCTATTGGATATGGTGCGATCTATGATGTCTCTTACCGATCTACCGCTGTCATTTTGGGGCTATGCTTTAGAGACTGCCGCATTCACTTTAAATAGGGCTCCGTCGAAATCCGTTGAGACGACACCGTATGAATTATGGTTTGGGAAGAAACCTAAGCTGTCGTTTCTAAAAGTTTGGGGATGCGATGCTTATGTCAAGAAACTTCAACCTGAAAAGCTCGAACCCAAATCGGAAAAATGCGTCTTCATAGGATACCCTAAAGAAACTATTGGGTATACCTTCTACCTCAGATCCGAAGGCAAGATCTTTGTTGCCAAGAATGGGTCCTTTCTAGAGAAAGAGTTTCTCTCGAAAGAAATAAGTGGGAGGAAAGTAGAACTTGATGAAGTATTACCTCTTGAACCGGTAAGTGGCGTAGCTCAAGAAAATGTTCCTGAGGTGCCTGCACCGACTAGAGAGGAAGTTAATGATGATGATCATGAAACTTCAGATCAAGTTGCTATTGAACTTCGTAGGTCCGCGAGGACACACTCCGCACCAGAGTGGTACGGCAACCTTGTCTTGGAAATCATGTTGTTAGACAATGGTGAACCTTCGAACTATGAAGAAGCGATGGCGGGACCGGATTCCGACAAATGGCTGGAAGCCATGAAATCTGAGATAGGATCCATGTATGAAAACGAAGTATGGACTTTGACTGACTTGCCCAATGATCGGCGAGCCATAGAAAATAAATGGATCTTTAAGAAGAAGACAAACGCGGATGGTAATGTAACCATCTATAAAGCTCGGCTTGTCGCTAAGGGTTTTCAACAAGTTCAAGGGGTTGACTACAATGAGACTTTTTCACCCGTAGCGAAGCTGAAGTCCGTCCGAATCATGTTAGCAATTGCCGCATTCTATGATTATGAGATATGGCAAATGGACGTCAAAACGGCATTCCTTAATGGTTTCCTTAAGGAAGAATTGTATATGATGCAGCCGGAAGGTTTTGTCGATCCTAAGAACAACGCTCGATTTATGGGCTGGTGCAAGCATCTTGGAGTTGGAACATTCGTTTTGATGAGATGATCAAAGCGTTTGGGTTTACGCAGACTTATGGAGAAGCCTGCATTTACAAGAAAGTGAGTGGGAGCTCTGTAGCATTTCTCATATTGTATGTGGATGACATACTATTGATGGGAAATGATATAGAATTCTTGGAAAGCATAAAGGCCTACTTGAACAAGTATTTTTCAATGAAGGATCTTGGAGAAGCTGCTTATATATTAGGCATCAAGATCTATAGAGATAGATCGAGACGCCTCATTGGTCTTTCACAGAGTACGTACCTTGACAAGATATTGAAGAAGTTAAAAATGGATCAGTCAAAGAAGGGGTTCTTGCCTGTATTGCAAGGTACGAGATTGAGCACGGCTCAATGCCCGACCACGGCAGAAGATAGAGAAAAGATGAGTGTCGTCCCCTATGCCTCGGCCATAGGGTCTATCATGTATGCTATGCTGTGTACCAGACCTGATGTAAACCTTGTCGTAAGTTTGGTAGGAAGGTACCAAAGTAATCCCGGCATGGAACACTGAACAGCAGTTAAGAATATCCTGAAGTACCTGAAGAGGACTAAGGATATGTTTCTTGTTTATGGAGGTGACGAAGAGCTCGTCGTAAAGGGTTACGTCGATGCTAGCTTTGACACAGATCTGGATGACTCTAAGTCACAAACCGGATACATGTATATTTTGAATGGTGGGGCAGTAAGCTGGTGCAGTTGCAAGCAAAGCGTTGTGGCGGGATCTACATGTGAAGCGGAGTACATGGCAGCCTCGGAGGCAGCACAAGAGGCAATCTGGGTGAAGGAGTTCATTACCGACCTAGGAGTCATACCCAATGCATCGGGCCCGATGACTCTCTTCTGTGACAACACTGGAGCTATTGCCCTTGCCAAGGAGCCCAGGTTTCACAGGAATACCAGGCATATCAAGCGTCGCTTCAACTCCATTCGTGAAAGAGTTCAAAATGGAGACATAGATATTTGTAAAGTACATACGGACCTGAATGTGGCAGATCCGTTGACTAAACCTCTCCCTAGAGCAAAACATGATCAACACCAGAACTGCATGGGTGCTCGATTCATCACAATGTAACTAGACTATTGACTCTAGTGCAAGTGGGAGACTGTTGGAAATATGCCCTAGAGGCAATAATAAAATGGTTATTATTATATTTCTTTGTTCATGATAATTGTCTATTGTTCATGCTATAATTGTGTTATCCGGAAATCGTAATACATGTGTGAATACATAGACCACAACACGTCCCTAGTGAGCCTCTAGTTGACTAGCTCGTTGATCAAAAGATAGTCATGGTTTCCTGACTATGGACATTGGATGTCATTGATAACGGGATCACATCATTAGGAGAATGATGTTAGGGAACGTAGCAATTTCAAAAATTTTCCTACGCTCACGCAAGATCATGGTGATGCATAGCAACGAGAGGGGAGAGTATGATCTACGTACCCTTGTAGATCGACAACAGAAGCGTTAGGTTGATGTATTCGTACGTCTTCACGGTCCGACCGATCCAAGCACCGTTACTCCGGCACCTCCGAGTTCTTGGCACACGTTCAGCTGGATGACGATCCCCGGGCTCCGATCCAGCAAAGCGTCGGGGAGGAGTTCCGTCAGCACGACGGCGTGGTGACGATCTTGATGTTCTATCGTCGCAGGGCTTCGCCTAAGCACCGCTACAATATGACCGAGGTGGAATATGGTGGAGGGGGGCACCGCACACGGCTAAGGAACGATCACGAAGATCAACTTGTGTGTCCACGGGGTGCCCCTTGCCTCAGTATATAAAGGATGGAGGAGGAGGAGGCCGGCCAAGGCTTGGTGCGGCCAGGATGTGGAGTCCTACTAGGACTCCAAGTCCTAGTAGGAGTCCACCAAGAGGGGAGGAAGGGAGAAGGAAGTGGAGGAGAAGGAAAGGTGGCCGGCCCCCTTTTCCCTAGTCCAATTCGGACTAGAGGGGAGGGGGGGCACAGCAGCCCCTTGGCCCTTTCTCCTCTTCCCACTAAAGCCCATCAAGGCCCATTGCTTCTCCCGTAACTACCCGGTACTCTGAAAAATACCCGAATCACTCGGAACCTTTCCGATGTCCGAATATAGTCGTCCAATATATCGATCTTTACGTCTTGACCATTTCGAGACTCCTCGTCATGTCCCCGATCTCATCCGGGACTCCGAACTCCTTTCGGTACATCAAAACTCATAAACTCATAATATAACTGTCATCGAAACCTTAAGCGTGCGGACCCTACAGTTCGAGAACAATGTAGACATGACCGAGACACGTCTCCGGTCAATAACCAATAGAGGGACCTGGATGCCCATATTGGCTCCTACATATTCTACGAAGATCTTTATCGGTCAGACCGCATAACAACATATTTGTCATCGGTATGTTACTTGCGCGAGATTCGATCGTCGGTATCCAATACCT
This sequence comes from Triticum urartu, assembly GCF_003073215.2. Taxonomy (NCBI): domain Eukaryota; kingdom Viridiplantae; phylum Streptophyta; class Magnoliopsida; order Poales; family Poaceae; genus Triticum; species Triticum urartu. Next base: position 454,071,747 of record NC_053027.1, read on the forward strand.
AGTTCAATCTCGGTTACCGGCAAGTCTCTTTACTCGTTCCGTAATACATCATCCCGCAACTAACTCATTAGTTGCAATGCTTGCAAGGCTTAAGTGATGTGCATTACCGAGAGGGCCCAGAGATACCTCTCCGACATTCGGAGTGACAAATCCTAATCTCGAAATACGCCAACCCAACATGTACCTTTGGAGACACCTGTAGAGCTCCTTTATAATCACCCAGTTACGTTGTGACGTTTGGTAGCACACAAAGTGTTCCTCCGGCAAACGGGAGTTGCATAATCTCATAGTCATAGGAACATGTATAAGTCATGAAGAAAGCAATAGCAACATACTAAACGATCGGGTGCTAAGCTAATGAAATGGGTCATGTCAATCATATCATTCAACTAATGATGTGATCCCGTTAATCAAATAACAACTCTTTGTCCATGGTTAGGAAACATAACCATCTTTGATTAACGAGCTAGTCAAGTAGAGGCATACTAGTGACACTCTGTTTGTCTATGTATTCACACATGTATTATGTTTCCGGTTAATACAATTCTAGCATGAATAATAAACATTTATCATGAAATAAGGAAATAAATAATAACTTTATTATTGCCTCTAGGGCATATTTCCTTCAGTCTCCCACTTGCACTAGAGTCAATAATCTAGATCACATCACCATGTGATTAACATCGATAGTTCACATCATCATGTGATTAACACCCATAGTTCACATCGCCATGTGACCAACACCCAAAGGGTTTACTAGATTCAGTAATCTAGTTCACATCGCTATGCGATTAACACCCAAAGAGTACTAAGGTGTGATCATGTTTTGCTTGTGAGAGAATCTTAGTCAACGGGTTTGCCACATTCAGATCCGCATGTATTTTGCAAATTTCTATGTCAACAATGCTCTACATGGAGCTACTCTAGCTAATTGCTCCCACTTTCAATATGTATCTAGACCGAGACTTAGCGTCATCTAGATTAGTGTCAAAACTTGCATCGGCGTAACCCTTTACGACGAACCTTTTTTCACTTCCATAATCGAGAAACATATCCTTATTCCACTAAGGATAATTTTGATGGCTGTCCAGTGATCTACTCCTAGATCACTATCATACTCCCTTGCCAAAATCAGTGGTAGGGCATACAATAGATCTGGTATACAGCATGGCATACTTTATAGAACCTATGACCAAGGCATAGGGAATGACATTCATTCTCTTTCTATCTTCTGCCGTGGTCGGGCTTTGAGTCTTACTCAATTTCACACCTTGTAACATAGGCAAGAAACTCTTTCTTTGACTGTTCCATTTTGAACTACTTCAAAATCTTGTCAAGGTATGTATTTATTGAAAAAACTTATCAAGCGTCTTGATCTATCTCTATAGATCTTGATGCTCAATATGTAAGCAACATCACCAAGGTCTTTCTTTGAAAAACTCCTTTCAAACACTCCTTTATGCTTTGCAGAATAATTCTACATTATTTCCGATCAACAATATGTCATTCACATATACTTATCAGAAATGCTGTAGTGCTCCCACTCACTTTCTTGTAAATACAGGCTTCACCGCAAGTCTGTATAAAACTTATATGCTTTGATCAACTTATCAAAGCGTATATTCCAACTCCGAGATGCTTGTACCAGTCCATAGATGGATCGCTGGAGCTTGCATATTTTGTTAGCACCTTTAGGATTAACAAAACCTTCTGGTTGTATCATATACAACTCTTCTTTAATAAATCTATTAAGGAATGCAGTTTTGTTTATCCATTTGCCAGATTTCATAAAATGCGGCAATTGCTAACATGATTCAGACAGACTTAAGCATAGATATGAGTGAGAAACTCTCATCGTAGTCAACACCTTGAACTTTGTCGAAAACCTTTTGCGACAATTCTAGCTTTGTAGATAGTAACACTACTATCAGCGTCCGTCTTCCTCTTGAAGATCCATTTATTTTCTATGGCTTGCCGATCATCGGGCAAATCCATCAAAGTCCATACTTTGTTCTCATACATGGATCATATCTCAGATTTCATGGCCTCAAACCATTTCGCGGAATCTGGGCTCATCATCGCTTCCTCATAGTTCGCAAGTTCGTCATGGTCTAGTAACATGACTTCCAGAACAGGATTACCGTACCACTCTGGTGCTGATCTCACTCTGGTTTACCTACGAGATTTGGTAGTAACTTGATTGAAGTTACATGATCATTATCATTAGCTTCCTCACTAATTGGTGTAGTAGTCACAGGAACAGATTTCTGTGATGAACTACTTTCCAATAAGGGAGCAGGTACAGTTACCTCATCAAGTTCTACTTTCCTCCCACTCACTTCTTTCGAGAGAAACTCCTTCTCTAGAAAAACTCCGAATTTAGCAACAAAAGTCTTGCCTTCAGATTTGTGATAGAAGGTGTACCCAACAATCTCCTTTGGGTATCCTATGAAGACATATTTCTCCGATTTGGGTTTGAGCTTATTAGGATGAAACTTTTTCATATAAGCATCACAACCCCAAACTTTAAGAAACGACAACTTTGGTTTCTTGCCAAACCACAGTTCAGATTGTGTCATCTCAACGGACTTAGATGGTGCCCTATTTAACTTGAATGCACCTGTCTCTAATGCATAACCCCAAAATGATAGTGGTAGATCGGTAAGAGACATCATAGATCACACCATATCTAATAAAGTACGGTTATGACATTCGGACACACCATTATGCTGTGGTGTTCCAGGTGGCATGAGTTTGTGAAACTATTCCACATTGTTTTAATTGAAGACCAAACTCGTAACTCAAATATTTTACTTCTGCGATCATATCGTAGAAACTTTCATTTTTGTTACGATGATTCTCCACTTCACTCTGAAATTCTTTGAACTTTTCAAATGTTTCAGACCTTTGTTTCATCAAGTAGATATACTCATATCTGCTCAAATCATCTGTGAAGATCAGAAAATAATGATACCTATCACGAGCCTCAATATTCATCGGACCACATACATCAGTATGTATGACTTCCAACAAATCTGTTGCTCGCTCCATTGTTCCGAAGAACAGAGTCTTAGTCATCTTGCCCATGAGGCATGGTTCGCAAGCATCAACTGATTCATAATCAAGTGATTCCAAAAGCCCATTAGCATGGAGTTTCTTCATGCGCTTTACACCAATATGACCTAAATGGCAGTGCTACAAATAAGTTGCACTATCATTATTAACTTTGCATCTTTTGGTTTCAATATTATGATTATGTGTATCACTACGATCGAGATCCAATGAACTATTTTCATTGGGTGTGTAACCATATAAGGTTTTATTCATGTAAACAGAACAACAATTTATTCTCTTACTTAAATGAATAACCGTATTACAATAAACATGATCAAATCATATTCATGCTCAACGTAAACACCAAATAACACTTATTTAGGTTCAACACTAATCCCGAATTTATAGGGAGTGTGCGATGATGATCATATCAATCTTGGAACCACTTCCAACACACATCGTCACTTCACCCTTAACTAGTCTCTGTTTATTCTGCAACTCCCGTTTCGAGTTACTAATCTTAGCAACTGAACTAGTATCAAATACTGAGGGGTTGCTATAAACACTAGTAAAGTACACATCAATAACATGTATATCAAATATACTTATGTTCACTTTGCCATCCTTCTTATCTGCCAATCACTTGGGGTAGTTCCGCTTCCAGTGACCAGTCCCTTTGCAGTAGAAGCACTTAGTCTCAGGCTTAGGATCAGACTTGGGCTTCTTCACTTGAGCAGCAACTTGCTTGCTGTTCTTTTTGAAGTTCCCCTTCTTCCCTCTGCCCTTTTCTTGAAACTAGTGGTCTTGTCTACCATCAACACTTGATGTTTTTTCTCGATTTCTACCTTCGTCAATTTCCGCATTACGAAGAGCTTGGGAATCATTTCCGTTATCCCTTGCATATCATAGTTCATCACGAAGTTCTACTAACTTGGTGATGGTGACTAGAGAATTCTGTCAATCACTATCTTATCTGGAAGATTAACTCCCACTTGATTCAAGCGATTGTAGTACTCAGACAATCTGGGCACATGCTCACTAGTTGAGTGATTCTCCTCCATCTTTTAGCTATAGAACTTGTTGGAGACTTCATATTTCTCAACTCGGGTATTTGCTTGAAATATTAACTTCAACTCCTGGAACATCTCATATGGTCCATGATGTTCAAAACGTCTTTGAAGTCCCGATTCTAAGCCATTAAGCATGGTGCACTAAACTATCAAGTAGTCATCATATTGAGCTAGCCAAACGTTCATAATGTCTGCATCTACTCCTGCAATAGGTCTGTCACCTAGCGGTGCATCAAGGACATAATTCTTCTGTGCAGCAATGAGGATAAACCTCAGATCACGGATCCAATCCGCATCAATGCTACTAACATCTTTCAACACAATTTTCTCTAGGAACATATCAAAATAAACACAGGGAAGCAACAACGCGAGCTATTGATCTACAACATAATTTGCAAAATACTACTAGGACTAAGTTCATGATAAATTTAAGTTCAATTAATCATATTACTTAAGAACTCCCACTTAGATAGACATCCCTCTAATCCTCTAAGTGATCACGTGATCCAAATCAACTAAACCATGTCCGATCATCACGTGAGATGGAGTAGTTTCATTGGTGAACATCACTATGTTGATCATATCTACTATATGATTCACGCTCGACCTTTCGGTCTCCGTGTTCCGAGGCCATATCTGTATATGCTTGGCTCGTCAAGTATAACCTGAGTATTCCGCGTGTGCAACTGTTTTGCACCCGTTGTATTTGAACGTAGAGCCTATCACACCCGATCATCACGTGGTGTCTCAGCACGAAGAACTTTCGCAATGGTGCATACTCAGGGAGAACACTTCTTGATAATTAGTGAGAGATCATCTTAAAATGCTACCGTCAAACTAAGCAAAAATAAGATGTATAAAAGATAAACATCATATGCAATCAAAATATGTGACATGATATGGCCATCATCATCTTGCTTCTTTGATCTCCATCTCCAAAGTACTGTCATGATCTATATCGTCACCGGCATGACACCATGATCTCCATCATCTTGATCTATATCAATGTGTCGTAACGTGGTCGTCTCGCCAACAATTGCTCTTGCAACTATTGCTATCGCATAGCGATAAAGTAAAGCAATTATTGGACGCTTGCATCTTATGCAATAGAGAGACAACCATAAGGATTTTGCCAGTTATTGATAACTTCAACAAAACATGATCATCTCACACAACAACTTATATCTCATCACGTCTTGACCATATCACATCACAACATGCCCTGCAAAAACAAGTTAGACGTCCTCTACTTTGTTGTTGCAAGTTTTACGTGGCTGCTACGGGCTTAGCAAGAACCGTTCTTACCTACGCATCAAAAACCACAACAATAGTTTGTCAAGTTGGTGCTGTTTTAACCTTCGCAAGGACCGGGCGTAGCCACACTCGGTTCAACTAAAGTTGGAGAAACTGTCACCCGCAAGCCACCTATGTGCAAAGCACGTCGGGAGAACCGGTCTCGCGTAAGCGTACGCGTAATGTCGGTCCAGGCCGCTTCATCCAACAATACCGCCGAACCAAAGTATGACATGCTTGTAAGCAGTATGACTTATATCGCCCACAACTCACTTGTGTTCTACTCGTGCATATTACATCAATGCATAAAACCTAGGCTCGGATGCCACTGTTAGGGAACGTAGTAATTTCAAAAAATTTCCTACGCTCACGCAAGATCGTGGTGATGCATAGCAACGAGAGGGGAGAGTATGATCTACGTACCCTTGTAGATCGACAACAGAAGCGTTAGGTTGATGTATTCGTACGTCTTCACGGTCCGACCGATCCAAGCACCGTTACTCCGGCACCTCCGAGTTCTTGGCACACGTTCAGCTCGATGACGATCCCCGGGCTCCGATCCAGCAAAGCGTCGGGGAGGAGTTCCGTCAGCACGACGGCGTGGTGACGATCTTGATGTTCTATCGTCGCAGGGCTTCGCCTAAGCACCGCTACAATATGACCGAGGTGGAATATGGTGGAGGGGGGCACCGCACACGGCTAAGGAACGATCACGAAGATCAACTTGTGTGTCCACGGGGTGCCCCTTGCCTCAGTATATAAAGGATGGAGGAGGAGGAGGCCGGCCAAGGCTTGGTGCGGCCAGGATGTGGAGTCCTACTAGGACTCCAAGTCCTAGTAGGAGTCCACCAAGAGGGGAGGAAGGGAGAAGGAAGTGGAGGAGAAGGAAAGGTGGCCGGCCCCCTTTTCCCTAGTCCAATTCGGACTAGAGGGGAGGGGGGGCACAGCAGCCCCTTGGCCCTTTCTCCTCTTCCCACTAAAGCCCATCAAGGCCCATTGCTTCTCCCGTAACTACCCGGTACTCTGAAAAATACCCGAATCACTCGGAACCTTTCCGATGTCCGAATATAGTCGTCCAATATATCGATCTTTACGTCTTGACCATTTCGAGACTCCTCGTCATGTCCCCGATCTCATCCGGGACTCCGAACTCCTTCTGGTACATCAAAACTCATAAACTCATAATATAACTGTCATCGAAACCTTAAGCGTGCGGACCCTACAGTTCGAGAACAATGTAGACATGACCGAGACACGTCTCCGGTCAATAACCAATAGCAGGACCTGGATGCCCATATTGGCTCCTACATATTCTACGAAGATCTTTATCGGTCAGACCGCATAACAACATACGTTGTTCCCTTTGTCATCGGTATGTTACTTGCGCGAGATTCGATCGTCGGTATCCAATACCTAGTTCAATCTCGTTACCGGCAAGTCTCTTTACTCGTTCCGTAATACATCATCCCGCAACTAACTCATTAGTTGCAATGCTTGCAAGGCTTAAGTGATGTGCATTACCGAGAGGGCCCAGAGATACCTCTCCGACATTCGGAGTGACAAATCCTAATCTCAAAATACGCCAACCCAACATGTACCTTTGGAGACACCTGTAGAGCTCCTTTATAATCACCCAGTTACGTTGTGACGTTTGGTAGCACACAAAGTGTTCCTCCGGCAAACAGGAGTTGCATAATCTCATAGTTACAGGAACATGTATAAGTCATGAAGAAAGCAATAGCAACATACTTAAACGATCAAGTGCTAAGCTAACGGAATGGGTCAAGTCAATCAGATCATTCAACTAATGATGTGACCCCGTTAATCAAATAACAACTCTTTGTCCATGGTTAGGAAACATAACCATCTTTGATTAACGAGCTAT